>NC_057394.1:37476195-37708510 GCF_019320065.1 Cervus canadensis | reverse complement strand
GTGTTATTTGTTGTTTTTCCCTTGCTGCTTTTAATATTTGTTCTTTGTGTTTGATCTTTGTTAGTTTGATTATTATGTGTCTTGGGGTGTTTCGCCTTGGGTTTATCCTGTTTGGGACTCTCTGGGTTTCTTGGACTTGAGTGGCTATTTCCTTCCCCATTCTAGGGAAGTTTTCAGCTATTATCTCCTCGAGTATTTTCTCATGGCCTTTCTTTTTGTCTTCTTCTTCTGGAACTCCTATGATTCGAATGTTGGGGCATTTCACAGTGTCCCAGAGGTCCCTGAGGTTGTCCTCATTTCTTTTGATCCTTTTTTCTTTTTTCCTCTCTGCTTCATTTATTTCAACCATTTTATCTTCTACCTCACTTATCCTATCTTCTGCCTCCGTTATTCTACTCTTGGTTCCCTCCAAAGTGTTTTTGATCTCATTCATTGCATTATTCATTTTTAATTGACTCTTTTTATTTCTTCTAGGTCTTTATTAAACAGTTCTTGAATCTTTTCAATCTTTGTTTCCAGGCTATTTATCTGTAACTCCATTTTGTTTTCAAGATTTTGGATCATTTTTATTATCATTATTCTAAATTCTTTTTCAGGTAGATTCCCTATCTCCTCCTCTTTTGTTTGACTTGGTGGGCATTTTTCATGTTCCTTTACCTGTTGGGTATTTCTTTGCCTTTTCATCTTGTTTAGATTGCTGTGTCTGGAGTGGGCTTTCTGTATTCTGGAGGTCTGTGGTTCCTTTTTATTGTGGAGGATTTACCCAGTGGGTGGGGTTAGACGATTGGCTTGTCAAGGTTTCCCGGTTAGGGAAGCTTGCGTCAGTGTATTGGTGCGTGGAACTTGATTTCTTCTTTTTGGAGAGCAATGGAGTGCCCAGTAATGAGTTTTGAGATGGGTCTATGTGTTAGGTGTCACCTTGGGCAGCCTGTATGTTGACATTCGGGGCTATGTTCCTGTGTTGCTGGAGAATTTGCGTGGTATGTCTTGCTCTAAAACTTACTGGCTCTTGGGTGGTGGTTGGTTTCAGTGTAGGTATGGAGGCTTTTGGACGGTCACTTATTGCTTAAAGTTCCATGTAGTCAGGAGTTTTCTGGTGTTCTCAGGTTTTGGGCTTAAGTTTCCTGCCTCTGGATTTCAGTTTTATTCTTCCTGTAGTCTCAGGACTTCTCCAACTATACAGCACTGATAATAAAACTTCTAGGTTAATGGCGAAAAGATTCTCCCCTGTTAGGGACACCCAGAGAGGTTCACAGAGTTACATGAACAGGAGAAAAGGGAGAAGGGAGATAGAGATGAGCAGGAGGAGAAAAAGGGGGACTCAAGAGGAGAGAGACAGATCTACGCAGCTGTCTGTTCCCAGAGTGTTCTCCGTATCTCAGACACCTACAAGGATTCACAGAATTGGATCGGGAAGAGAAGGGGAAAGGAGGAAATAGAGGTGTTCTGAGGTAGAAAACAGAGAGTCAAGATTGGGAGAGAATAATCTTCGGTTTAAAGATAGGGCTTCTCTTTTTTTTTTTTGTAAGGTTATAGTGTAGTGAAAATGAAAATGAAGAGTAGTAGAGGAGTACTAGAGGACTTTAAAAGAAATAAGAGAAAAAGAAAAATAGAAAATAAAAGAGAAAACGGAAAGAAAAAAAAGAAGAAAAAAGAAAAAAAAAAAAAAAAAAAAAAAAAAAAAAAAAAAAAAAAAAGAAAGAAAAAAAAAAATTTTTTTTTCCCCCTAATTAAAAAAATCGTAAAAATCTATGTAAATGAAAGTTAAGGAGTAATGGGGGAGTAATAGGGAATTTTAAAGGAAAATAAAAGAGAAAAAATAAAAAAGAAAAAATATAAAAAGAAAAAAAAATTTTTTTTTTTTTTTCCTTACTTAGAAAAAAAAAGTAAAAATATATCTAGGAGTTTCTCTGGAGCTGCTGCGGTCAGTGTGGGTTCGGCTCAGTTTCAGATAGCTCCTCGTTCCAGCTTACACTTCTCGATATCTACAGGGCCCTTCCAGTGAAGTCGGTGTTTTCTAGAGGGATTTTAATCTGTTGCACCAGTCCCTTCTGAAGCGGTTCCCTTTGTTTATTTGGCTTCTGTTTGCCGGTCTCTTCAGATCCTCATTTCCGCCCTGACACATGCGGGCGGAGGTGGACTCTTATTCAGTCAGCTAGTTCCGTTGCGCTGCTGGGAGGGGCTGACGCTGCGGGGAGGGGCTGGCGCTGCGGGGCGGGGCTGACGTTGCGGGGAGGGGCTGGCCCTGCGGGGGCGGGCTGGCGCTGCCGGGAGGGGCTGACGCTGCTTTCTCCGTCTGCCGCTGCTCAGGCTCCCGGCTGTTCTATATGGAGCGCGCCCCGCGCTGCGCTAGGTTCCAGCCCTCGGGTGTTACACAAAAGCGCGGAAGGAAAAGCTGCGCCTGCTCTCTGTGCCTTCCCCGTCAGAGCGGTCCAGGCAGCGAGGGGCTTGATGGGCGCACTATCCCCAGGTGTGGCGCACTCACTCCCTTCCGCGGACCCAGTCTCAGTTTCCGCTGGCGCCAGTCGGGTGCGCGCGCCTTCCGCCCTCCGCGTCCCCAGCCCCAGTCCCCGCCCGCGCCGGTCGGGTGCCTGCGCCCTGTGTCTCGCCGCGACCTTCCCCTCCCCCCTGCCTCCTGCCTCCGGCGGGGCTGGGCGGGTCCGCAGCCTGCGACCTCTTCTTGGGACTTTCTCCGTCCCTTTGTTCTGCGAACGGCCGGCAGTGTGTTCCGGCCGGTCAACTCTCTCCCCCTTGGTCTCCCACAGTTCAAGTTGGCACCTCACAGAAGCTCCCTCCGATTGTCCTCAGGGCACTCAGGCCCGGACCCTAGCCCAAGCAAGGCCGCCTAAGACTCCCTTCCCGGGACGGGTCTCCGTCCTTAGCTCTTTTGTCTCACTTTTTATCCTTTATATTTTGTCCTACCTCCTTTCGAAGACAATGGTCTGCTTTTCTGGGCGCCTGATGACCTCAGCTAGTGATCAGAAGTTGTTTTGTGAGGTTTGCTCTGCATTCAGTTATTCTTTTGATGAATTTGTAGGAGAGAAAGTGGTCTCCCTGTCCTACTCCTCCGCCATCTTGGCTCCTCCTCCCGTAGATTTTATTTTTTTTATTGTGAACAATAAAAAATTTCAAAACATTCTCCTACTGTACTTGTATAACATATCATCCTTGTGAAAATTGTTATCTATCTCATATTTCCTGCCAGTCTTAGAAGTTAGCATTGTTTAATATATTTCAGGTAATTTTCTCATTTATTTTCTGTCTCATCCCCTCCCTGCTGGCCCTTCATCATCCAGCCCTTTCCCCACATGGTCCCACACAGGCAGAGGTTTTCTTCCTTCCTCTTCCATCCTCCATCTCTCCTTCTTTCTTTCTTTCCCTCCATTCCTTTCTTTACTGTGCATCTCTATTGCCTAAAATAGTTACTGGCACACAGTATGCAATTTGTACATATTTGTTGAATGAATGAAGAGTTGAGATAATGTGTGTCAAAAAGTTCTGTTTATAATAGATGCTAAACCAAAAGTAACTTACTCATTCCTCTTTTTAAAAAAAGTATGTTAAAATAATTATTTTAATTAACGTTGACAATAATTTTGGTTAGGTTATGCCTCTAAAACCCTTACAATTCAATGATGTGGCATTATATATTATTGCAGATATTATGATATTTTTGAGCTCATTAGCTTATTTCAACACATATATATTGAGTACATATCATGTATCAGGTATTCAGTTAGGCATTTTTATACACAGAGGAATAAAATGCATTGCTATGGGCTTCCCAGATGGTGCTAGTGGTAAAGAACCCACCTGACAATGCAGGAGATATAAGAGATGTGGGTTCAATCCCTGGGTTGGGAAGAATCCCCTGGAGAAGGACATGGCAACCCACTCCAGTATTCTTGCCTGGAGAATCCCTTGGACCAAGAAACCTGGTGGCTTACAGTCCATAGTGTGGCAAGGAGTCGGCCACAACTGAAGCGACTTAGCATGCATGCATGCACAGGAGTTTCCAGCCAAGTGAGGAGGCAGATATAAAAAGAGATCATCACATCATAGTAAATATAATCAAAGAAATAAACAGAGAAGGAGCACTCAACCCATCCTGAAGGCTCAGAAAGAGCTCCTAGAGGAGACAAGAGCTGAACTGAGTGAGGCCATCATCAAAAAATCTACAAACAATAAAGGCTGGAGAGGATGTGGGGAAGACATAGCCCTCCTATGCCGCTGGTGGGAATGTAAATTGGCACAACCACTATGGAAAACAGTATAAATGTCCTCAGAAAACTAACAATTGAATTACCATATAATTCAGCAATTCCATTCCTGGGCATGTATCTGTGGAAAACCATAATTTAAAGAGATACATGCACTCCCAATTTTCATTTCAGTATTATTTACAATAGCCAAGACATAGAAAGAAACTAAATTTCCATTAAAAGAGGAAATAAAGAAGATGTGGTACCTATATACAATGCAATATTCAGTTCAGTTCAGTTCAGTCGCTCAGTCGTGTCTGACTCTTTGCGACCCCATGAATCTCAGCATGCCAGGCCTCCCTGTTCATCACAAACTCCCGGAGTTTACTCAAACTCATGTCCATCGAGTCGGTGATGCCATCCAGCCATCTCATCCTCTTGTCATCCCCTTCTCCTCCTGCCCCCAACCCCTCCCAGCATCAGGGTCTTTTCCAAAGAGTCAACTCTTGGCCTCAGGTGGCTAAAGTATTGGAGTTTCAGCTTCAGCATCAGTCCTTCCAATGAACACCAGGACTTATCTCCTTCAGGATGGACTGGTTGGGTTTACTTGCAGTCCAAGGGACTCTCAAGAGTCTTCTCCAACACCATAGTTCAAAAGCATCAATTTTTCGGCACTCAGCTTTCTTCACAGTCCAACTCTCACATCTATACATGACCACTGGAAAAACCATAACCTTGACCAGATGAGCCTTTGTTGGCAAAGTAATGTCTCTGCTTTTTAACATGCTATTACTCAGTAATAAAAAAGAATGGAAAATGCCATTTGCAGCAAAATGGGTGGACCTATAGACTGTCATACTGAGTGAAGTAAGTCAGGCTGAGAAAGACACATCATATGATATTGCTTATATGTGGAATATAAAAAAAATGGTGCAAATAAACTTTCTTACAAAACAGAATTGAGTCACAGATACAGAAAACAAATTTATTGTTACCAGGGAGGGGGAAGGATGGAAGGATAAACTGGGAGATTGGGATAAGAATCTTAAAAAGAGGGGATATATATAACTGATTGATTGATTTGGCAGTACAGCAGAAACTAACACAACATTGCAAATCAACTATATTGAAATAAAAATTTTTAAAAATGAGAAGTCTTCAGCCATCAATGCAAAGAAATAGAAGAAAACAATAGAATGGGAAAGACTAGAGATCTCTTTAAGAAAATTAGAGATACAAAGAAAACATTTCATGCAAGGATAAGTGCAATAAAGGACAAAAATGGTATGGACCTAACAGAAGCAAAAGATATTAAGAAGTGGCAAGAATACACAGAAGAACTGTACAAAAAACATCTTCATGACCCAGATAACAATGATGGTATGATCAGTCACCTAGAGCCAGACATCCTGGAATGCAAAGTCAAGTGGCCCTTAGGAGGCATCACTACATACAAAGCTAGTGGAGGTGATGGAATTCCAGTTGAGCTATTTCAAATCCTAAAAGATGATGCTCTGAAAGTTCTGCTTTCAATATGCCAGCAAATTGGGAAAACTCAGAAGTGGCCACAGGACTGGAAAAGGTCAGTTTTCATTCCAATCCCAAAGAAAGGCAATGCCAAAGAATGTTCAAACTGTCACACAATTGCACTCATCTCACACGCTAGCAAAGTAATGCTCAAAATTCTCCAAGTCAGCCTTCAACAGTACATGAATTGTGAACTTCCAGATGTTCAAGCTGAATTTAGAAAAGGCAGAGGAACCAGAGATCAAATTGCCAACATCTGCTGGATCAGCAAAAAAGAAAGAAAGTTCCAGAAAAACATCTACTTCTGCTTTATTGACTATGCCAAAGCCTTTGAATGTGTGGATCACACAAACTGTGGAAAATTCTTCAAGAGATGGGAATACCAGACCACCTGAACTGCCTCCTGAGAAATCTGTATGCAGGTCAAGAAGCAACAGTTAGAACTGGACATGGAACAACAGCCTAGTTCCAAATAGGGAAAGGAGTACGTTGAGGCTGTATATTGTCACTCTGCTTATATAACTTATACACAGAGTACATCATGAGAAATGCTGGGCAGGAGGAAGCACAAGCTGTAATCAAGACTGCCAGGAGAAATACCAATAACCTCAGATAAGCAGATGACACCACCTTTATGGCAGAAAGCAAAGAGAAACTAAAGAGTCTTTTGATGGAAGTGAAAGAGGAGACTGAAAAAGTTGGCTTAAAACTCAACATTTAGAAAACGAAGATCATGGCATCCAGTCCCATCACTTCACGGCAAATAGATGGGGAAACAGTGGAAACAGTGAGAGACTTTATTTTGGGGGCTCTAAAATCGCTACAGATGGTGAGTACTGCCATGAAATTAAAAGGCACTTGCTCCTTGGGAGAAAATCCATGACCAACCTAGACAGCATGTTAAAAAGCAGAGACATTACTTTAGCAACAAAGGTCCAACTAGTCAAAGCTATGGTTTTCCCAGTAGTCATGTATGGATGTGAGAGTTGGACTATAAAGAAAACTGAGTGCTGAAGAATTGATGTTTTTGAACTGTGGTGTTGGAGAAGAGTCTTGAGAGTCCCTTGGACTGTAAGAAGATCCCACCAATCCATCCTAAAGGAAATCAGTCCTGAATATTCATTGGAAGGACTGATGCTAAAGCTGAAACTTCAGTACTTTGGCCACCTGATGTGAAGAACTGACTCATTGAAAAAGACCCTGATGCTGGGAAAGATTGAAGGCAGGAGGAGAAGGGGACGACAGAGGATGAGATGGTTGGATGGCATCACTGACGTGATGGACACGAGTTTGAGAGGGCTCCGGGAGTTAGTGATGGACAGGGAAGCCTGGCGTACTGTAGTCCATGGGGTCGCAAGGAGTTGGACATGACTGAGTGACTGAATTGCGCTAATGAGCTTAGGGAAAATAATGAGTTGGGGAAAATAAAATATAAAGATAAAGCCATATGGAAGCTAGTTTGAACAAAGAACTAGGTGAAAATGCAAATAGCATGATATGTTTGAGTGTGTGTTTGGTGAGTGGTGAGTGTTGGGATTAGATTTAATACTATTAGATTTTTCAGTGTTATATACCTGGATGCCTATTTTTAAAAAATCTCCCTTGCTCTCTTTTTTTTTTTTTGTGGTTAATGTAAAGTTACAGTGACATATAGGTACTAAGTTTCATCTACATGGATAAACGGTGCCTTTGCTCTTTCTTGTACATACTCTTTCTGTGGGATCAGGACTCTTTAGAGTATATAGTCACTACGCAAGAAGACAATATTTTGTAGTTATAATTGTCACTTAAGACATGTAGAGATGACTTAAGGAGGTTAAATATTCAGCTTGAAAAAAAATAGTAACTTGCTGTGTCAGGGAAAAATATACCTCTGCTTAGTTCTTCCAGAAACTTGTGTTATAAAAGGGACAATCTGTTCAACATGACATTTTGCATATAGAAAAAGAACTTTGCTTGTACTGTCTAAAACAAGTCCCAAATGGGACTTGTAAAAACCAGAGTATAATAGTTTAGTAAATCACAATTAGGTACAATTTGGGAAATAAAGAATTTGGAAATTAAAAGCCATGAATATTCAAAAAGAGAGTTTCTTGCACTTTTATGTAGAAAGAAGAGTGTTAACATTTTAATTTTATTTTCTAGAGAGAAATAATCTTGTATTGGTCAAAAAGGAAAATTGTGATACTTGTATAATGACCTTGTGCAATTATTAGATGCAGCATATTAAACTCAAGAGAGCAGTATTGAAAAACACAAGTCTCTGATTATTCATCACAACTTGCAGGGTAAACATTGGAAAACTTATATTAATTCTATTTTGTAGATGAGTTGTTGTTGTTGTAAGTACATGCATTTCAGAGGAGACTTGCTCTTGCATTCTGGGTGTGATGCAAAAACTGAGGTTATCAGAGAGCTGTTGTAATTTGAAGTTGATCTGTTGTCTTAGTGAGCAACTCTGTAAACTGTTTTACTATTATTGGTGGTCACTATTTGTTCCCCATAATCTGTTTCTCCCTTTGTCCTGAACTCATGGCTTTACAGCCAGAGTCTAGACTTCGTAGCTTTCTTCCTGCTGCGTCATTTTTGTGACTGTGTTTGAGCCAATGGGATATGATCAAAAGTTATTTGCCCTGGATTTTGACTCTTTCCTCCTTCCTGTTTTCTGGAAAATAAACATGTCCTTGGCCTTTTTTGTTCCAAGGAGACAAGGATAATACTGGAGGGATAGTTGGAAGACAGAAAGAACCTTGATCCATGAACGACTGTGGAACTGAGATACCCCAACAGTTTATACTGGCCAATCTGCTGTGTGAGAAATGAACTTCTGCCTTACCTTAGTTATTGTGTTATTGGCTTCTTTGCTACATCTTTTTAGCTTTTATCCTAATTATTGTGTGTGTGTGCGCTTAGTTGTTCAGTTATGTATGACTCTTTTTGCAACCCTATGGACTGTAGTCTGTCAGGCTTCTCTATCCGTGGAATTCTCCAGACAAGAATACTGGAGTGCGTTGCCGTTTCCTTCTCCAGGGGATCTTCCCAAGCCAGGGGTTGAACCTGAGTCTCCTGCATTGTAGGCAGATTCTTTACTGTGTGAGCCTCCAGGGAAGCCCCAACTAGCCCTAAAACTTAGCAGTTTGTAGAAGAGAAGGTACTTGAGGAAGGGAGACCTACCTGGTTTATTTTTGTGTTAAGTGGATTTTATTTTTTAAAATCAGGTAGATTGTTTTTTTTAAACAATATTCCATTAAATTAACAACTTGTGGTTCAGATGATTTAGAACATTATTCATTTATTTCTCTTAGTAAAAATAAAAAATATTCTCTAAGAAAAAAATAAAAAAATTTCTCTATTATGCAGGGCACATCTACATAGCATCAGAAAATGCAAATGGAGATATACATGGGTGCAAATTTCTTTTTTTTTTTTTTCAGTTTCTCCTTTATTTATTTATTTATTTATTTTCAGTGGGTTTTGTCATACATTGATATGACTCAGCCATAGATTTACACGTATTCCCCATCCCGATCCCCCCTCCCACCTCCCTCTCCACCCGATTCCTCTGGGTCTTCCCAGTGGGTGCAAATTTCTTAACAAGGAAACTCTTAATTTATATGGAGAACTTTATTTCTTAGTTTCTCAAACTCAATTTCTATCACCAGAAATTCTGACTCAATAGGTCTGGGCAAAGACATGGTGTCAGAAATGGGGAGGGAGAGAAGAGGAATGCTTGTGTGTCTGAGTATTTATTACGCCTCCCTGAAGATTCTGATACACTCCTATGTTTGAGATCCACTAATTCACTCAGCTTCTGCTGAGTAAGGTGTGTCTCATGAGTAGGTGTGGCGTGAAAGGTAGTGGTTTCTGATGATACTGTAATCACATCAGAAAAACCACTTACCTGTCGCCATCTTTAAAATGAAATTTGCTGCTTCAAATTTCAAGAAATTTCAATAATTGATATAAATTATGTCATTGATTAGTAGATCTTTTCCTCCAGCAACAAACTTAAATTTCAAGAAATAGCAGAAGGGAATGGGAAGGGAGGATTATACAAGTGTGTGTGTGTGTGTGTGTGTGTGTGTGTGTGTGTTTATATAAGCATTGATGGTTGGGTGGATGATAGTGGAAGAAAAATAGTTACACACTGTAACTGAAATTTCCTTGCCTAGCTGTCTAACTTCTACTCAATCTTCAAGGCTCAGTTTAGTTATCACCTCCCCTATGAGGTATATTTCATTCCTTGGGCAAAACTAGGCTCCGCTTTATCTCTGCTCTCATAGCACCCTGGAAATAACCCTCCTACATATACATGGTGGTATTTTACAGCTCTCCTTCACCCCTGGAAGGGATTTCACCCTGTCTGCCTTTGGTATCCTGAATCCCTGGTATAGTATCTGGTATGGAGCAGGTTCTCAATAAATGAAGGAAACTAGACTTGAAAAGTGCAAGAAAATGGTGAAAATAGAAAGATATGTGTGTAAGGAAGAAGAAAGGACCTACTAGATAATATTAGTCTTTTAAAAAATTGAATTAGAGCTGATTTACAATGTTGTATTAGTTTCATATATCCAGCAAAAATGATTCAGTTACACACACACACACACACACACACACACACATTCTTTTCCAGATTCTTTCCCATTATAGGATATTATAAGATATTGAATGTAGTTCCCTGTGCTATACAGTAGGACCTTACTTTTTAATCTATTTTATATTTATTAATAATAGTGTGTATCTATTAATCCCAAACTCCTGATTTTGATAACTTTTTTTTTTTTTTTTACAAGTTGCAGCTCAGAGTTTTATTCATTAAACAAACACTAGTACACTGTCAAGGCATGAGGGTAGGCTGACCCCAGAGGAGAGATCTCAACTGGGCTTGGATCCCTCTTTTTATACATTTTGTCTCCTCCCCGCTGAGCCTGCCCTATGCAAATTAGGGCTAGCCAGGAAGGGAGCATGTTTATTTCACCTGAGGTTCTCACTCTTGGCTGTGGATTTTTCCTTTGTTCCCTTTTCGCGAGCTTTTCCCTTTGTCTTTTGTCTTTCTTTTGATAACTTTTTTGAACTTACTTGTTTAGGGTTTGTTGCCTGGGGCTCTTTTTATTTCTCATTTATTTTTCCCATTACTTTCATTTATTTCTCATTCTACCATGTTGGGGTTTAAGGTTTTAAAACCATGATATGGTTATTAATACTTAATTAATATCAATAGAATAATTTAGAATATAATCACAATTATAATTCTCCTCTTTAGTTTTTTATTCAATAGTAAAAGCAGATGTTATCTCTATCCAAGTATGAACATGGATATATGAAAGAATAAATTCTTTTAACAGAGTATGAAAAACTGACATTTGCTAAGCATTTATTATATTCCAGGCACTGTGTTGTACACTTGTACTTAGATTATTTCATGTAATCCTTCTAGCAATCTGTGAAGTAGGTATTATATTTCACAAAGAAGAAAACAATATTAGAGAGGTTATAGTTATGGCCCAAGGACTCACAGTTGGCAAATAAATGAGCCAAAATTTGAATGCAGATCTATCCTAACAAATTCTGGTGACTTGTGGCCCGAACTAAATTTATTTGCAAGAATTACAATGATGCAGTAACACCTGTGCATCTTAACATATCTGAGAGGAGACAACTGCTGTGGGGAAGGTCTTGCCTAACTCATCTATTTGCTTTGCATGCTTTGAATGTTTTAGCACCTTCTCATGTTCATACCCGGAGAAGGCAATGGCACCCAACTCTGGTACTCTTGCCTGGAAAATCCCATGAATGGAGGAGCCTGGTAGGCTGCGGTCCATGGGGTCGCTAAGAGTCGGACACGACTGGGCGACTTCACTTTCACTTCTCACTTTTGTGCATTGGAGAAGGAAATGGCAACCCACTCCAGTGTTCTTGCCTGGAGAATCCCAGGGATGGGGGAGCCTGGTGGGCTGCTGTCTGTGGGGTCACACAGAGTCAGACACGACTGAAGCGATTTAGCAGCAGCAGCAGCATGTTCATACCAGGGCTTCCCAGGTGGCGCTAGTGGTAAAGAACCTGAGAGACCTGGGTTCAATCCCTGGGTTGGTAAGATCACCTGGAGAAGGGCTTGGCAACCCACTCCGGTATTTTTTGCGTGAAGAATCCCATGGACAGAGGAACCTTGTGGGCTACAGTCCATAGTGTTCCAAAGAGTCGGACATGACTAAAGCAACTTCATACACACACATGTTCATACCAGCCACCATGCTATATTCCACTGTAATCTCTAAATCTGGGCCAGTGAATGTCTCCCATATCTAAAGATGCTCTATTCCTACTCTCAGAAGACTGCAGCTTTATTTTATAAAATGTATCCCTGGTGGTTCAGGGGTAAAGAATCCACCTGCCAATGCAGGAGATGTGGGTTCAACTCCTGATCCAGGAAGATCCCCTGGAGAAGGAAATGGCAACCTAGTCCAGTATTCTTGCCTGAAGAACCCCATGGACAGAGGACCGTGGTGGGCTACACTTCATGGGGTCGCAAAGAGTCAGACATGATGTAGTGACTAAACAAAAACCATTGTTAATATATTTAGGTTCCAATGTTCCAGCTTGACAGTTATTTGAATTAATATGCAAGATTTCCATATATCAGAATATTTAGATTATATACAGTCATCTATACTCATATCACATTAATCATTTCAATCTATTCTCTGAAATAAACCTTATGTTCCAAACAAGATTACTTTCCATTCCCCAAAGAAATCAAATGGATGTTTTAAACTCTATATACTTGCTCACCTCTTTTCCTGAAACACCTTTAAATACATGTGTTATAAAATACGGTCCATCTTTTAAGGGTTAACTAGAATGTGCTCATTCCTTTGCACTAAGTGTGGGGAGGAAAAGATTCTGGGTTTTAGTTGTGATCCACTTTGTAGAGCCTAGGATGCAAAGAGATACTGACCAAAGAGGCAGCAGACGTTGTCTAAAGCCTACTGTCTAAAAGACACAGAAAGACAAAATATGGCTTAGACAAAAGTACAGGAAGTCCTGCCCAAATTTCAGGAGACTCCTAACTTTGAAATTTTGTGGGATTGCAGTGGATTTGGAAGGTATTAATATTTGAAATAGAGCAAGTCTGCTTGCTACAGGGATGGGAATACAAAGAATATGACTTAACTCTGAAATAATGGTTGCTGAAAATTGATTTGCCTGCAAATCCTAGTCATTAGCTGGGTTTCAGGGTAAAATTAAAGTCCTATATAGGAACTGAACTACCAGATAGGGTAGGTAAGCTCATGATACAGTGAATAAACAAGGTTGAAATCTATTCCCAGATACAGGGATGAGAAAGAGATGATTAGGGAGTGTATAGCTGAGAGATCACTCCAACTCTGCACCTCATTGCTTGTATCTGGCTTGTGTATTAATTAGCTAAATAATTAAGTCAGTAATCCACTAGGTTATTTATTAAGCATCATTCATGTATCTGGAACTAAGATTAAAATGAATAAAGCATAGTTCCTTAGAGTGGGGAAGAAAGAGAAATATTATGGGTTTAAGTTGAATAATATTGTTCAATGAACAGACATTGAATATACATTACTGGTGGTTCCATCTGTCATTGACTCACATCACATGCACTAAGGCTTTGTGAAGGACCAAAGAAACCATACAAATGTGAGAGTTGGACCATAAAGAAGGCTGAATGTCAAAGAATTGATGCTTTCAAATCATGATGTTGCAGAAGACCCTTGACAGTCCCTTGGACAGCAAGGAGCTCAAACCAGTCAATCCTAATCAACCCTGAATATTCACTAGAAGGACTGATGTAGAAGCTGAAGTGCCAATATTTGGGCCACTTAATGTGAAGAGCTCACTCACTGGGAAAGACCCTGGTGCTGGGAAAGATTGAAGGCAAAAGGAGAAGGGGATGGCAGAGGATGAGATGATTAGATAGCATCAAGGCAGGACAAGTGTCAGAAGCCTTCTACAAATGACATTGGTTGATGAAATTAAGTGTCATTTTCAGACCTGGAATTGGATGACTTCCACTTTAACCCCTTCATCCCTCCCCTTCATCTCCAACCATTCAAATGATTTTGACAAACCATCCCTTTAATTCAACATGGATGTCACACAGAAATATGGATGTGAGTCTGAGCAATCTCTGGGAGGTAGTGGGTGACAGAGGAGCCTGGCATGCTGCAGTCCATGGGGTTGCAAAAAGTTGGACACAACTTAGTGAATGAACAACAGTAATGACAATGACAACAACAGAGAAACCACATCTGCCTGGTTTCAGCCTACTGAGTTACAGTTCCCTGATGGAGAGCAGCTGGCACTGGGTCACTTGTCTTGGTAATATTTCTGTGTGACATCCATGTTGAATCAAAGGGATGGTTTGTCAATATCATTTGAATGGTTGGAGATGAAGGGGAGGGATGAAGGGGTTAAAATGGAAGTCATCCAATTCCAGTTCTGAGAATGACCTTTAATTTCATCAACCAAAGTCATTTGTAGAAGGCTTCTGACACATGTCCTGCCTTGATTGATTGTGGGTCAAGAAGTGAATAGGACAATCAAACAAGTCAGCGTTAAGTGTGAGTACAAGTGGTCTCAGCTGTGAGGGAGCCAGAGTATCGGTGAGACAAGGACAGTTCTGCTGTCACTGCCTCCATAAAGCCCTTATCATCACCCGGACGGCGTGATGGCTTATTACCCTGTTTCCATGCATTTGCTACTTGCCTTATCCTGCTATGACCTGGGAAGACTCAGGACTGCCTGGTTCTCAAGCCAGAAGTGTTTAGGGGAAACACAATGAACTTAAAATATTAGTCCTGGAGGGTATCAGGCAGTCTGGGCTCAGCACTCAAGGGAAACAAAAGTTTCACAGTTGAATTCAGCTGTTGCTGATATGAGTTCTCCAAAAAAGTAAAGGATGGAAGGTGTATATCAGGTGCTAGGCAAGGTGGTGGTTTTATTCTCCTAGGAGATTTATTCATCATGGCAGAGCCCTTAGTTGGATATTGAAAAAAAAAGTTAACCGGAGTGTAGTTGCTTTACAATGTGTTTTAATTTTACTTAGAGCAGGTTGAATCAGTTATATTTGTACATATATCCTCTCTTTTTTGGTTTTCCTTCCCTATTAGGTCACCACAGAGCACTGAGTGGCGTTCCCTATGCCCTACAGCAGGTTCTCACCAGTTATCTAGTCTATATATAGTAGTGTATATATGTCAATCCCAACTTCCCGGTTCATCCCCGAACCCCGTACCCTCTTGGTATTTGCATTTACATTTGCTCTCTACATCTGTGTCTCTATTTCTTCTTTGCAAATAGCTTCTTCATCTCTACCATTTTTCCAGATTCTGCATATATGTGTTAATAGACAATGTGCTGTACATTGTGATACAGAAAAAAGCAGGCAGACTACAGAATTAAAATGAAGGCAAAGCTGAATCCTGACTATGTTATTTGGGGACTCTGTGCACATTGAATTTTCCTTCCTGGTGTATGTATTCCAGGCTCTATTTGATTTAAGAGGGCTCTTGAGGGCAATGTGAAGTGAACACGCATTTTCTTGCTTCTGCTCAGCTGCATCCTCGTCTCTGAACACTTCCCTTCATGCTCATCCAACTGCAGCCTCTAACAGGCTGGATATGTTGTCAAGACCTTTGCACACACAATGGCCCTTGCCTGGAAGGTTCTTCCTGCAAACGTCCACATGGTTTATTCCTTCACTTAGTTCAAGAGTCTGCTCATGTTTCATCTTACTGGAAAAGACTACACTCTCTTTCCCCAGTTCTCTGTTTTTCTCCACAGCTGTTTTTAAAACCTGTCATACTATATATTTCTTTGTTGATTTTCTGTTTCCCAACACCAGAATGCAAACTCTATGAGGGCAAGGCTTTGTTTGTTGCTGTGTTCTCAGGACCTACTACTGCACTTGGAACATAGTAGATGTTCAATAAATACCAGATAAATATGTACCTGACCATTAAAATTTAGATGTAGGATGTCAGTGATTACCAAGACCCACCAATTGGTGGGGCCGAGGTATCCATTATCTTATGTGCTTTAGGAAACTTAATAGCGCTGAGTCTGCTCTGTGGGGTTGTTAATGGGCACACCAATAGTAGCTGTCATAGGCAGATGCAGGAGAAACAGGGCAAGGACATGCTACATCATATCTGATGGTACACAAGTTGGTTTGATCATTATATTCCTACTAATAAGCTCCTTGGAGATACTTATTCATACTTAAGTATTCTTAATAACAACTGGCTAAAGTCAGTACATATATAGTATTAGATAACACTTATTGAATGAATGAATGATTTGAAGTTAAAATTACAGAGCTACATAGTTGAGAGTTATTTGAAGGAAGAACATCCATAAAATGACTTTCTTAAAATGACAATTTGGGTTCAGATTATTATAAAATGAACTATAATCGTTCCATTTTGGAAATATGAAAGTCATAATCTGAAACATCAGGCAACATAATATGCAATCATATAAATGGAATGCTCTATCACGGGACTCTGAGAATTAACTGTACTACCACATGGAATGCATTCGAACAACTGGACACATAGGAACACCTTGGTGACAAGAAGCAATCAGTGTTAGTGTGAGTAGTATTGTGCTAGGGGGTGTGTGTGTGTGGTGTGTCTTGCTTTCTTACATAGGGAGTAACTCCTATATAGTAGGAACCACGTAACACATGCTTATGTGTACAGATGAGGCTCAGTATAAATATATTGGAATAATGAATAAATCATTTTATTTGAAAATGTTTTCTCTCTGCATAACCTTTGGAATGTTGCTGTAATTGCTATTTGCAGGGAGGGATGGAAAAGGGAGGCAAAGCATAGTTTTGTGGTGAGGAACGTAGGCTTGAGAATTGGACAGTGCTGGGCTTCGGTCTCACTTACTAACTATGTTTTCATGGAAAAATTACTTAATCTAAGACTTTGCTTCTCTCTCAGTAAAATGTGTAACACTAACATACCTCTCAGGATTGTCTTGCTGACTAAATGAGACAATGTAGTGTCAGAATCATGGTATTGATATATTCCTTGCATCTTATTTTGCCAATTACAACTGATTATAATCACTCAGGAATCCAGTTATATCTTATAAGAAGGAAAGAAATTTAACAACCTTAATATATAACATACCACGTCCTTCATCCTCTATCATGTGGAGTTAGGAACACTGACAATAAAACAGCTTATGTCAGTAAGTATTTCTTCTTCATTCATTTGGAAATGCATCACGGTCTATTTTGGGATTACTCCTGAATTCTTGTCTTGTATTATTATGAAGAATTTCACTTGTCTGGCCTGTAATCCACAAATTAGGTTAGGAGTTGGTGGGAAGATCAGTTGTGTCTCTGATCATGTTAGAGTTTCATCTGTGTCAGAGACTGTTCCTAATACTGGGCATTCCGGGGCTGTCAAATGTGAATGAGTGAACTTTAGGCTGCAAGTTCTGAATCTGGGTTTCAGTGCCTCCCCCTCCCACCAGCAGTAAACCTACAGATAGATCCCTAAGCCCTCTATGAAATCACTTCCCTCTGTAAAATGAACATAATCATCTGAGTGCTTTCAAAGACCTATTGTGAGAAAATGGCTTGTTGTTACTGTTCAGTCACCAAGTTGTGTCTGACTCTTCGTGACCCCATGAGCCAGGCTTGCCTGTCCTTCATTATCTCCCCGAGTTTGCTCAAACTCATGTCCATTGAGTTGGTGATGTCATCCAACTATCTTATCTTCTATCACCCCTTTCTCCTCCTGCCCTCAATCTTCCCAGTATCAGGGTCTTTTCCAATGTGTCAGCTCTTTGCACAAGGAGGCCAAAGTATTGCAGCTTCAGCATCAGTCCTTCCAATGAATATTTGGGGTTGATTTCCTTTAGGATTGACTGGTTTGTTCTCCTTGCAGTCCAAGGGACCCTCAAGAGTCTTCTCCAGCATCACAATTTGAAAACATCAATTCTTCGGCCCTCAGCCTTCTTTATGGTCCAACTCTCACATCTGTACATGACTACAGGAAATATATGACTAATAAATCAACTGTGATTTATTGACTGATTCCAGAATGAATAATTTCATTATTGCTTAAGGCATTTTGTAAGTTATATTTTTGTAGTATTTTTCATAGTTCCATGAGTTATAGGCATTAAAAAATGATTAACTTGGGAAAACTATTTCAAAGATATCTTATGTTCTCTTATGTTAAGTCTCATACTTAGATTTTAGTTTTGGTTATTCACCATCTTTGGAATTTCTGCTTATTTCATAGTAATATTAAGGAAAAATAACTAGTGTGCAATTTAGCTATATCTCATACTTGAGGATTGTAAGAACATATTTACTTCTCAGATGGTTAAAACATACAAAAAGTGCATTTTGTTCCTTTATCAAGAACACAAAATAGCCAAGATCAACAAAGATAAATGTAGTAACACTTTTGCCTTAAGCATATAATTAATCACTTCAAAGATGCTAGATTGTTGTCATAGATTGAGCAACAGCAGTAGAGGAATCAGAAGTAATTAAACATCTTGCAATCTATAGTTTTTAAAAATCATCATGTAGGCAGTAAAAGTAATCATTTTTCCTTGTGTCTAAGTCCATTACTAACATAATGACTAAATCCTTTGCTATAACAAAATGAGAATCAAGACAATGTTGACTTAGTGAGTGTAGGAGTAATTATGTTGATATATTTTTAAGGTCCATATATTTTTGTATCCTTTGTCTTAATTTTAATAATTTCTACTATAGTTCTCTGTCCTTAGGATCAATACATGCTGAGAACGAGATTTCTTAAAACAGTATTTCATGTCCTTTGACAGATGAATGGATATAGAAGATGTGGTACATACATACAATGGAATACTACTCAGACATAAAAAGAAATAAGATAATGCCATTTGCAGCAATATGGATGGACCTAAAGATTAGCATACTAAGTGAAGTAAGTCAGAAAAAGACAAATACCATATGATATCACTTATATGTGGGATTTAAAATATGACACAAGTAAACCTATCTACAAAACAAAAATAGACTCACAAATGCGAAGGGGGAGGGGGGCGGGTGAAGGATGGATTAGGAGTTTGGGATTAGCAGATGCAAGCTGATATATACAGAATGCATAAACAACAAGGTCCTACTGTAAAGCACAGCTACCTGTATTCGATATCATGTGATAAACCATAATGGAAAAGGATATTAAAAGAATATATGTAAATGAATCACTTTGCTGTATAGTAGAAATGAAGACAATATTGTAAATCAAGTATATTTCAATAAAATAAATTTTAACAAAAGATCATTTTGGTGCAGAATGTCATATACTAATGAAATGATGAAAAAATTCTGAAAAATAAGATCCACAAAAGTATCAGCATCTGCTTTTTTACATATGAAACTTACAGCATCAGGTTACATAACAAACAAAAAAGTGATTTTTTATATGCACAATTTCAAGTATGCACAAAATAAGGAAATAAAAAGAACCTCAATATAACAATTATCCACATTCCAACATTATCAAGATTTTCCCATTTGGGCTTTCTCTGTCCTTCTGTCCTTTTTTTAAAAATTTATTTATTTTTTCCTTCTGTCCTTTCCTTCTCTCCTTCCCACCTCCCCTTCCCTTCTTTTTAAAAGCCAATTTGGAGTATCATGCCATTTCACCCCCATATCGCTACAAAATATGAACCCTTTCTTATGTAACCCTGATGCCATTATATTGCATGTAATTAACTTAAAAATAATATTTCTTGGACTCCTTTAGTAACCAATCCATACAAAATTTCTCAGACTTTCTCAGAAATGTTTTCTGAAATTGATTAGTTTGAATAGGAATCCAAACAATGTCCGTAAATCATATTTGGTTGTTTTAGTTCTTTAAATATTTTAGATCCTATCTCCCTACCCCTGCCTCCTTTTATCCACCGCAATTGATTTAATACTGAAAATGAATCAAGTAATACTGAATTTATTGTCATCTTGCAGAATTTCTCACATTTTGGATTTGTCTGTTTGCTTTCTTGTGGTATCATTTTATTTGCCCTGCTATCTTCCATAATTTTTATAAATGGAGTTTAGTTCTGGAAACTTGAATAGATTTAGGCACACAGTGTTTTGGCTGAGGTACTTTGGGAAACTGGGGGCTATGTGTTATATCTTATCAGAAGGACTCATGTTTCTCATTTCCTGTTTTCAATGGGATAGCCAGAACCCTCCATTGGAAATTTCCAATTGAAGTTTCATCTAATGGTTTCATCCACTGATAATTGTTGCTTGGATCAATTATTTTCTTAAGAGTTGCAAAATGTAGTTTCTATTAATATCATCTTGCCATATATATTAACTGTAGTTCAATTTGAAAAATAACTTTCTCACATCATTTAGGACTATTTGGTTACCCTGAAATACAGTTTATGCAGAAAAGACAAATAACTATTTCTTTATCATCTAATTGCTGTTTTCTGAATAGTAACCAGTGCTGCCAAATCCACTGTTAGTCTTTACTTTTCCCTCCAGTTCCATTGACAAAGCCTAGATTCTTGTCACTCCTCAGTTGCACTATTGCTGTAACTTCAATAGGAGTTTCTTTCTTTAAATTGTTCTTTCACCCTACATTTTTTTTTTAAACTACCCATATGGTGCTTCCAAAATCTGCAATGGATTCAAAAGAAACCTGAACCTTGCCTTCAGAAGAGAGATCACAGTCCTCTGGTAAGACATTTGGAACTCTTATGATTGCTCATGGACCTACCTTTCTACTTTCTTTCTTTTTGTGTACTAAAGTGAAAGTTGCACAGTCATGTCCAACTCTTTGTGACCCAGGCCATAATACTAGAGTGGGGTAGCCTTTCCCTTCTCCAGGGGATCTTCCCAACTCAGGAATTGAACCGTGGTCTCCTGTATTGCAGGTGGATTCTTTACCAACTGAGCTATCAGGGAAGCCCTTTCTTTTTCTAAAAAATATTTGTTTATTTATTTGGCTGCACTGGGTCTTAGTTGTGGCCTGGAGGCTCCCTTGTCCCATGGCATGTGGGATTTTAATTCCCTGACAGGGGATTGAGCTCACATTTCTTGCATTGTAAGGTGGAGTCTTAACCACTGAACCACCAAGGAGGTCCCCCTACCTTTCCACTTTCAACAGTCACCACACTCTGAGAACACGTGGTACACGTGTGCTTAGCGGCTTCAGTCGTGCCCGACTCCTTGAGACCCCATAGACTGCAGCCCATCAGGCTCCTCTGTCCACGGGATTCTCCAGGCCAGAATACTGGAGTGGGCAGGGGATCTTCCTGACCCAGGGATCCAACCAGCGTCTCTAATGTCTCCTGCATTAGCATGCAGGTTCTTTACCGCTGCGCCACCTGGGACGATCCTGAGACCAGAAGGGAGCTCAACAAACACGTCCTGCGTTTCCCTTCAGGCTCCCTGCATGATTCCCTCAGATGGCTGGGCCATTCTCCCTCTATTTTTTCTCTCTAAATCCTACTGATCCTTTAAGACTCACTCCTATGCCACTTCTCCAGGGAAGACCAATTTCTACCAGTCTTCTCTCGTCTCTTAACATATAGCGATCACTTTCTCCTCTGAACTGCCATAGCATTTCTAAGAACCTTGATTTTGAAAAGTATTGCTGTAATGGTCCTTCCTGTACTTGTTCACACATGCGAATCTTACTTAAGAAATCATGTATTTTTTTTTTTTTTTTTTTTTAGAAATCATGTATTCTTAAGAAGCTTCACTGTGTAACCTGCACACCACTGTCACCATCACTTATATCCTGTGATGTTCAGACTATCATCATGGAATTATTTGCACATGATTTCTTGTGATTTGTTGCCTTTGTGTCAAGAATGTAGTTAGTACAATGAAATATACTTAAATTCTGATAATCACGATCAAACATTTTAACAAAATATACCGAGTACCGAAGCATCAGGCAATATGCCCAATGTTTGACAGCCCTTCTCTTACTTATTATCATAAGTACTCTATGAGATAGGTTCTGCTATTATCTCCATTTATCAAAGAGGAAACTAAGATTTAAGAAATTACTTAAATTGTCAACGTCATAAAGCAGTAAAAGAAAGATCTAAATCCAGCTATTTCTGAAAAAAGTTTTAGTCTTCAACGTCATTTAGATGTTTTGCTCCTCCAAGATTGTTGAATGAACTGGTGTGAGGTGTGAGCTCAGAAAGTTACCTGACAATAACTCAGTAAGAGCTCTGTAAGTTCAAAACAAAATTGTGTGCATTTGCAGTCATACTAAGGACAACAATCATTGTAATAAGTGATATTGTAAATAGTGATAAGTCTGCGAACACCATAAAATGGTAAAGTAGCACAATTTGGGAAAAAAAGATAATTTACTTATAAGAAAATATTCTGAATTTGTTAGTAATTTTCCATTGCTTTTAAAATTTATATTTGCTAAGATATTTACAATATACTACTTAAAGAAGATGTAGTCATATTTCCAACAGAGAAACTATCCAAACTTTAAATTTTGATGCATATATTCAATGGTTTCAAATTGTGGTACTGGAGAAGACTCTTGAGGGTCCCTTATACAACAAGGAGACCAAGCCAGTCAATCCTGAAGGAAATCAACCCTGAATTTCATTGGAAGGACTGATGCTGAAACTGAAGCTCCAATAGTTTGGCCACCTGAAGAGAAGAGAGTTGACTCACTGGAAAATACCCTGATGCTCAGAAAGATTGAGGGCTGGAGGAGAAGGGGACAGCAGAGGATGAGATGGTTGGATGGCATCACAGACTCAATGGACATGAGTTTGAGTAAAGTCCAGGAGTTGGTGATGGGCAGGGAGGCCTGGCGTGCTGCGGTCCATGGGGTCGCAAAGAGTCAGACACAGCTGAGTGACTGAACAACAGCAACAATTCAACAACATATTAAAGAATATTTATACCATGCTAGGTGCTGTGAGAAGGCACAAAATTGTGTACATTGTTGACAAGTTGCTTATAATATAACAGAGAGCATAAGAAATATGTTTGCCCATGGACAAGAGCTAGCAATAACCCACCACTGCTATAGCAGGATTCCCATTCCAGCCCTAACTTCTATGGGAATTCTATGGAAGGAGAGAAAACCCTCCATGCTGTTAGAGGTATAGTAAATGGATTTTTTGCTGCAGAAAACAGTTTATGGCAAAGTTAAAAAAATAGAGACAATTTTCCTATGATCAGATTTCTATCTTAAATAATTACTTTAAAGGACTTGCAAAAAAAAAAAAAAAATCCCCTTTAAGCATTTCAGGCTCAGTTAGTTAAATAATCAGTATGTCTAGTTTGGTTAGAATTGTATAAAAAAGTCACACATTTAAAAAATATCTCCACTATTCCAAGAAAATTACAAATGATGGAGTCTGTCAATTGTATTCAAAATACAAACTTTAACTTGATCATGTTGGCAGGCATTCCATGAAGTAGCATGGAGACTGCCTCATGTTTAATGAAAGGAACATGCCGTCATGGCAGACTGAAAGCCGTCTGGGTTCTGTCTTATGTCTTGCCAAGCACTAGCTGATCTTGAGATTTTGCACAAATCACTCCATCTCTGTCATTTAAACTGAGTAGTTAAGTTATTTCTAAAGTCTCCTCTGTCAGTTAAATTATGTGAGTTGATATCAACTCATTTAAGCACCTAATAATGGAGACCTTCTCTAACTACTGCAAACCTATATGAAGATTTATTTTTGTATGGCAAAGAGAAACAAAATGTTCCCGTTCTTAAAGCTGGGATGTACTTTGCTGCTGCTAATTTGGGTTTTGGGAAAGTATGTTAAAAAAGGAGATTTTTTTTTCTCAGAAATGAATAAATAGAACAGAATTAATCTAACAAGTATTTATTGAGTACATACTATATTCCAGACACTGTTGGGTACTGAGAAACACATTAGTGCACAATTGTCTCTGCCCTCATGGAGCTTTCAGTCTGGAGGGTGGTGTTGGGGGTGGGGTGGGGTAAAAATAATGTACAAGATGTGGTAAAGGGGCTCTTTTTGTCCTTGTTTCCTCTCTCAAAAATGAGAAGGACACAAAGACTTCCAAGCTACTCAGTATCCCTAAGGGAAGGGAGAGATTACTCATGTAGCAGACACCAGTGGTCAAACCCTTCTGCCAGAGCAGCATCAACTAAGGTTAAAAAAAATATTTCATGATACTTGTTACAGATGCGAAAATAGAGTTTACTGAAGACCATCACAATAGCTATAGGGACCGCAGCAATGCAATTTTACGGTGAGAGAGAGAAAGAGATAAGAGAGATTGGGGTCAACCCCAAATACAGCATAGGCAGTAGAAATTTTTAGCCAGAGACCAGGGTTGGGGGGCAGTGGATGGAAAATTACTAAAAGGAAACATCGGGGGTAAGGGGGCTATGGTTAAATTGATCTAACAAGATTCTTGGCGAAGTTAGGTCAGGGTGATCAGATACTATCTGGGAGATGGTGGAGGAGAGGAACCTGCTTAGATATTGAGGGTGATCAGCTACCAAGAAATCTTTCTACAACTAGATTTTATAAGGAAATGCACAGGTGGGTTTAGAAGAGGTCTCAGGAATTTGACTGAAGTTTGCTTAAGCAAAGAGTCTTTGTCACTACCTCTCACCTCCCACCCAGAATACAGTGGAGAAGAAATTGAGATCAAGAATGAGGGTGAGAACAAGAGAGAGAGAGAATGAGAGAGAATTCCTCAGAGACCATTGTCAGGGCTTTAAGAGAGGGCTTGATTGACTTATGTGCCAGGAAGATGTGGAAGGCACTCTTGCTCCTTCCAAGAAACTGTAGAGGGGGTTGTGCCTGTCTGGTAGCAAAGAGAAAAATACTGCTCTGGGAGAAGCATTTCTTCTACTAAAGTGTTGGATTAGGATGAGTGAGTTGTCTTTGTGGACACAGGAGAGCTTCAGCACACTGCCTGGAGGAAGAGACTGACCTCCAAAAGAAAGGTGGGAGGTGGATCAACTGATGCCCCCAAGAGCTAAGGGAGAGGATTCCAAACTCTGTTGAGGAGTGTTATAATCTACCCCAGAGAGATGATGCAGGATTACCCTACCTTCCCTCTGCTAAAAGATACCCCACAAAGGCACTCCGTGAAACTGAGGGGGTGAGGGGAGACTGAAGAGTGGCCCCTGTCTAGAAGGAACCAGTGGAAAATACTCCAAGAGTGTGTTATTTCCCCAGAGACTCTCTCCTGCTTGGTATGATGTTGGCCGGTGAGGGTCGAGGAGCTAGAGTTAGGAGAGATGGAGCAAGGGTTCTTCAACAGCAGAGAAAAAGCTTTGAGTTGAAGGGCGTTAAAATTTGTCCTCATTTCATCAATCTGCTTATTTTCCTAGCTGACATGGGACTTTTCTAATGACTGAGAGGGTCTTGAAAAGCTTTAGAACCTGCCTGAGATTTCTTCAAGGGAGGGGAAAAAAAAACCCCCACAAATTCAAAGAGCGGGTTTTGAGGGACTATCTAAGAAAGAATAAAGTTGCTTCATGATCATAGATCAGGTACATTTAACAAAAACGTTTAATATTACATAAACATATTGATTATAAGAAGTTATTGAATAGCATTATCATGAAAAAGTAATAATACATGAAAATGGGGGTTTAGACTGGGAGGCACTGACCATTTCTTTCAGAAACTGAATATAACAGACAGTGAGCACTACTTTTCTTTCTCTGTCCTCCTCCCATCACTTCCTCTCCTCCATCTCCCCATTCATTTCCATCATTTCCAGCACTTAGGGACATTTTTAGCTTAGTGTTTGTTATTTCAGATTCAGTCCCACAATGGGGCTGTATAAATATATCCATAAGCCAGAAACGTTACAAACTACCAAGGCGAATCATCAGATTGCCTTGTCATGTTGCTCTCAGCTGGGAAGAAGTGTGTCGAAGATAGAATTATTCTTTTTTTTTTTTTTTTCTATTTATTTTTGTTAGTTGGAGGCTAATTACAATATTGTAGTGGTTTTTTTGTCATACATTGACATGAATCAGCCATGGATTTACACGTATTCCCCATCCCAACCCCCCCTCCCACCTCCCTCTCTACCAGATCCCTCTGGGTCTTCCCAGTGCACCAGGCCCGAGCACTTGTCTCATGCATCCAGCCTGGGCTGGTGATCTGTTTCACCCTAGATAATATACATGTTTCGATGCTGTTCTCTCAAAACATCCCACCCTCGCCTTCTCCCACAGAGTCCAAAAGTCTGTTCTGTACATCTGTGTCTCTTTTACTGTTTTGCATATAGGATTATCGTTACCATCTTTCTAAATTCCATATATATTGCGTTAGTATACTGTATTGGTAGAATTATTTTTAATAGGCAATTCTCTTCTAGAGACAGAATTCGATGTTAGAGCTACGGTGATGTTGTTTGGTGGGAAGGGATCTTTATCTTATATTTCACCTTTAAAGTATTGATAGAATTAAATGAGAATGAGCAAGTTGAAGAAAAGGAAATGTAAAAGGTCTCCTATTCAGTAATGGTAGATAGGAAATGACAGGATACCAGGGGTTTTCATATGGATCTTTGCACATTTTAAAGTATTACAATCAATATTTAAGGCAAATTGGAAGTGGTCAAACAGGAGATGGCAAGAGTGAACATTGACATTTTAGGAATCAGCAAACTAAAATGGACTGGAATGGGTGAATTTAACTCAGATGACCATTATATCTACTTAGATATATCTACAAGAATCCCTTAGAAAAAATGGAGTAGCCATCTTAGTCAACAAAACACTCTGAAATGCAGTATATGAATGCAGTCTCAAAAATCACAAAATGAGCTCTGTTCGTTTCCAAGGCAAACCATTCAATATCACAGTAATCCAAGTCTATGCCCCAACAAGTAATGCTGAAAAGCTGAAGTTGAATGGTTCTATCAAGGCCTACAAGACCTTCTAGAAATAACACCCAAAAAAAGATGTCCTTTTCATTATAGTGGACTGGAATGCAAAAGTAGGAAGTCAAGAAACACCTGGAGTAATAGGCAAATTTGGCCTTGGAGTACAGAATGAAGCAGGGCAAAGGCTGAGTTTTGTCAAGAGAACATACTGGTTAGAGCAAACACCCTCTTCTGACAGCACAAGAGCAGACTCTACACATGGACCTAACATTTCAGGTTCCTATGCAATATTGTTCTTTATAGCATTGGACTTTGCTTTTATCGCCAGTCACATCCACAAGTGGGTGTTGTTTTTGCTTTGGCTTTGTCTCTTCATTCTTTCTGGAGTTGTTTCTCCACTCATCTCCAGTAGCATATTGGGCACCTACTGACCTAGGGAGTTCATCTTTCAGTGTCCTATCTTTTTGCCTTTTCATACTGTTCATGGGGTTCTCAAGGCAAGAATACTAAAGTGGTTTGCCATTCCCATCTCCAGTGGACCACATTTTGTTAGAACTGTCCACCAAGACCCGTCCATCTTGGGTGGCCCTACACGGCCTGGCTCATAATTTCATTGAGTTATACAAGACTGTGGTCCATGTGATCAGATTGCTAAGTTTTCTGTGACTGTGGTTTTCAGTCTGTCTGCCCTATATGGAGAAGGATAAGAGGCTTATGGAAGCTTCCTGATGGGAGAGACTGACTGAGAGGAAAACTGGGTCTTGTTTTGATGAGCAGGGCCATGCTCAGTAAATCTTTAACCCAATTTTCAGTTGATGGGTGGAGCTGTGTTCCCTCCCTGCTATTTACCTGGGGCCAATTTATGTTGGAGGTAATGAAGATAATGGTGAACTCCTTCAAAAGATCCCAGGCATGTACTGCTACACTCACTGTCCCCAAACCTGCAGCAGGCCACCGCCGACCCACGCCTCTGCTGGAGACCCCTATACACTCCCGGGCAAGTATGGGTTGGTCTCCTGTGGGGTCACTGCTCCTTTCTCCTGGGTCCTGGTGCACACAAGGTTCTGTTTGTGCCCTCCAAGAGTATTTCCCAGTCCCGTGTAAGTTCTGGCAGCTCTATGGTGGGGTTAATGGCAACCTCCTCCAAGAGAGCTTATGCCATCCCCAAGTCTGCTGCACCCAGAGCCCCTGTCCCTGCGGCAGGCCACTGCTGACCTGTTCCTCCACAGGAGATGCTCAAACATAGTTCTGTCTCAGTCTCTGTGGGGTCCCTGGGTCCTGGTGCACACAAGATTTGTTTGAGCCCTCTGAGCATCTCTGACGGGAATGGGGTTTGATTCTAAACGTGAATTCACCCCTCCTACCATCTTGCTGGGGCTTCTCCTTTGCCCTTGGGCGTGGGGTATCTCCTCACAGCCGCCTCAGCACTGTGTGGCTGCCACTTCAGTGCCTACCTTCTTGCTGGGGTTTCTCTGACCTTGGAAGTGGAGTATCTCCTCACGGCCGCTCCAGCAAAGCACAGCTGCTGCTCCTGACCTTGGACGTGGGGTATCTCCTCCCTGCCGCTCCAATGTCACCCAGCTGCATGGTATTCCATAAATTACACAAGATATTCAACAGTTCATTATCAAATAGGCTTTGTGTTAAATGATTTTGCCCAACTTGAGGCTAACATAAGTGTTCTGAGCACATTCTAAGTGGGCTAGGCTAAGCTGTGATATTTGGCAGGTTAGAGGTATTAAATACATTTTGGACTTGATATTTTCAATTCACAGTGGGTTTATGATGTAAACCCTGCGATAAGTTGAGGAGGATATGTAGAGTCCTGGTTGGTTGGCCAGTACAATTTCTACTAAGGAAAGGGAAGCACACATTTTTCAATGGAGATTCACCTGTTTGACCCAAGGATTTTTGAGGGAAGCACACATTTTTCAATGGAGATTCACCTGTTTGACCCAAGGATTTTTGCCAGTATGTACATACTGGCAAAAATCCTTGGGTCATATCAATGTATGACAAAAGCCACCATAATATTGTAAAGTAATTAGGCTCCAACTAATAAAAATAAATGAAAAGAAAAAAACCAAAACAAACAAACAAACAAAAAACCTGTCTGCTCTTTCAGATATTTTCTCAGTACTTCTTCCTGCTTCTCCTTCCGCATCTCTGACGTTTGCTGGTTTCCTCTATGGCACTCTCCTTTTATTTCCTCCTCTCTCTTCACTGTGTGCAATGCTCTACTCTGCCCTCTCCACAGGAACACTTAGTGGTTCAATTAAAATCCATATTCTGAAAGTTTAACAATATGTATCTCTGGCCAACTTCACCTTTTTACTTCCAACTACATAGTAAATAAATCCTGGGCACTGAAACACCAATTCTCTCCTTAAATTTGCTACGTCTGAAATGGAACTTGCTTTCTTCCCTCATTTGAATCCTCAAATGGAATCCTGCTTCTTCATTAGCCAGTTTATAACATCGCCTTATACCTAGTCAACCAATAGAGACTCCTGGGAGTCATCCTAAAGTACTTCCTGTTTATCACCATTCTCTCACTTCCTGCTTGCCTCCCCCACCCCACTAAAAGTGAAGCCCTAAGTGTTAATGATATACCAACGGTATTTTTATTCTGTCACCTCTTCTCTAACCCTGCTGTCACTACCTAGTAACACACTCTTTCTGCCCGTTCCAAAGCCCCGGAATGTTATAATGGCATCCTAACTACGTTCCAGTCTCCAAATTTGCCCTTCTCAAATTTACCAGCCATACTAATACTAGCATGACCTATCTGAAATGAATATAAACTAAACCCCTTACTCCACTAAAATCTATCAGTCGTTCTCCATCACTTATCAGATAGCATTCAATTTCTTTGATGAATTATACAAAGTCTGCAATTTGCTGGTCCCTACTTTCCTCTTTATGTTCACTGATGTTCACATCTGATGTCCAAAAATGCTAGATTAGCTCCTCAAACAGTATACATTAATATATAAACCAGTGGTCTTGTTTATGCTCTTTCTCTTACGTGAAATATACTCTATTCCTGTTTCCCCTTCCTCACTAAGTAATGAAGACTTATTTCAGGTACTACATCCTCCAGGAAGGATTATCCAAACTTTTTTTTAACCACCCTGAGTCCCTCTGTACTTCTTTAAGATCCCTAAACATCATTATGATTAGCTTTACCATGATACATTTCAACCATGTATTTATTTTCTATGTCGACATAGTATGTTCTTCAAAGCTATTTTCAACCTTATACACTCAGGGCCCAGCACAGTGCTGCCCACAGATAGGTACACAATAGATATTATCAAACTGAAATTGAACATTGCTCCATTATGTTTCAATCATTTCAGCTCAAAAATTTTTTTTGCACTCAACTTCCTTGCAGAAAGAGGAAGGACAGCAACTCTCTAATTTCCTATTTGGTAGAGATAAATTTTCATCTATCTGATCATTTATTTTTCAAACTCCATCTAATATTCTGTCTTTTACAATGATCTCAAGCAAAATTGTGTGCATATCTTCCTTTGCATCATAAAGAGGAATATATAATCATTTTATTCGTATAAAATAAGTTAAGCTTATTGAAGCAATGAAGGAAGTAACAAGTTTGTGAAATATTTTGTAGGATTGATACTAAATCCTGAGTTTCCCACTAAAGTACTTGTATTCAGCTCAGCTCAGTCACTCAGTCATGTCTGACTCTGCGACGTCATGGATTGCAGCATGTCAGGCTTCCCTGTCCATTGCTAGTTCCTGGAGCTTACCCAAACTCAGGTCCATCGAATTGGTGATGCCATCCAACCATCTCATCCTCTGTCATCCCCTTCCCCTCCTGCCCTCAATCTTTCCCAGCATCAGGCTCTTTTCAAATGAGTCAGTTCTTTGCATTAGGTGGCCAAAGTATTGGAGTTTCAACTTCAGCATCAGTCCTTCCAGTGAGCACCCAGGACTGATCTCCTTTAGGATGGACTGGTTGGATCTCTTTGCAGTCCAAGGGACTCTCAAGAGTCTTCTCCAACATCACTGTTCAAAAGCATCAATTCTGGCTATTAGGAAGCAACCTAGATGCCCATCAGCAGATGAATGGATAAGGAAGCTGTGGTACATATACACCATGGAATATTACTCAGCCGTTAAAAAGAATTCATTTGAATCAGTCCTAATGAGATGGATGAAACTGGAGCCCCTTATACAGAGTGAAGTAAGCCAGAAAGATAAAGAACATTACAGCATACTAACACATATATATGGAATTTAGAAAGATGGTAACGATAACCCTATATGCAAAACAGAAAAAGAGACACAGATGTACAGAACAGACTTTTGAACTCTGTGGGAGAATGTGAGGGTGGGATATTTCAAAAGAACAGCATGTATACTATCTATGGTGAAACAAATCACCAGCCCAGGTGGGATGCATGAGACAAGTGCTCGGGCCTGGTGCACTGGGAAGACCCAGAGGGAATCGGGTGGAGAGGGAGGTGGGAGGGGGGATCGGGATGGGGAATACGTGTAAATCTATGGCTGATTCATATCAATGTATGACAAAACCCACTGAAATGTTGTGAAGTAATTAGCCTCCAACTAATACAAAAAAAAAAAAAAGCATCAATTCTTTTGTGCTCAGCTTTCTTTGTAGTCCAACTCTCACGTCCATACATGACTACTGGAAAAACTAAAGCTTTGACTAGATGGACCTTTGTTGGCAAAGTAATGTCTCTGCTTTTTAGTATGGTGTCTAGGTTGGTCATAACTTTTCTTCCAAGGAGCAAGCGTCATTTAATTTCATGGCTACACTCACCATCTACAGTGATTTTGGAGCCCAGAAAAATAAAGTCTCTCACTGTTTCCACTGTTTCCCCATTTATTTGCCATGAAGTGATGGGACCGGATGCCATGATCTTAGTATTCTGAATGTTGAGTTTTAAGCCAAGTTTTTCACTCTCCTTCACTTTCACCAAGAGGTTCTTTTAGTTCCTCTTCACTTTCTGCCATACGGGTGGTGTCCTCTGCTTATCTGAGGTTGTTGATATTTCTTCTGGCAATCTTGATTCCAGCTTGTGCTTCATCCAGCCCAGCATTTCTCATGATGTACTCTGCATATAAGTTAAATAAGCAGGGTAACAATATACAGCCTTGACATACTCCAGTTTGGAACCAGTCTGTTGTTCCGTGTCCATTTCTAACTGCTCCTTCTTGACCTGCATAGCGATATCTCAAGAGGCAGGTCTGGTGGTCTGGTATGCCCATCTCTTTCAGAATTTTCCACAGTTTGCTGTGATCCACACAGTCAAAGCCTTTGGCATAGCCAATAAAATAGAAGTAGATATTTTTCTGGAACTCTCTTACTTTTTTGCTGATCCAATGGATGTTGTCAATTTGATCTCTGGTTCCTCTATCTTTTCAAAATCCAGCTGGAATATCTGGAAGTTCATGGTTCATGTACTCTTGAAGCCTGGCTTGGAGAATTTTAAGCATTATTTTGCTAGCATGTGAGATGAGTGCAATTGTACTAGTCTGTATTAGAGAAACAGAATCAGAGCTTTATTTATTGTAAGGAACTATCTGACACAGTTATAGAGATTGCATGATCTGCTGTCAAGTCTTCCCAGTTAGCTCAGTGGTAAAGAATTCGCCTGCCAATGTAGGAGACACAGGAGACATGGGTTTGATTCCTAGATAGGGAAGATTGCCCTGGAGAAGAGAAAGGCAACTCACTCCTACATTCTTGCCTGGGAAATCCCATGGACAGAGGAGCCTGGCGGGCTGCAGTCCATGGGGTGGCAAAGAGTTGGACAAGACTGAGCACGTATGCACTTACTGATCTGTAGTCAGCAAGCTCGAGGTCCTGGTGAGCTGATGGTATAAGTTTTAGTCCAAGTCTGAATCAGTCTTGAAGAGAAGAAAGGACTGATGTCCATCCCACCTTGAAGACTGGCTTACAGAGAGAGTGAATGAATTCTCTCTTACTCCACCCTCTTCATTCTAGTCAGGTTTCCAAACGGTTGAGGCTTACCCACAATGGGGAGGGCAATCTTCTTTACTCAGTCTACAAATTCCAACCAGAAAGATCCTCAGAGAAACACCTAGAACAATATTTAATCAAATATCTGGATATCCTGTGGCCCAGTCAAGTTGACAATCAGAGTAACCATCAGGAATGGTATGTCATGAACATTCTCATATCATTATTTATCAAAGCCATGATTTTATGATGACATAATTTTAAATCTTATCAGATAGATCATTAACTATTATTAAATATTCCCCTTGCTGGATGTGAAATTGGTATGAATTTTTTCAAACAAAAGTAATAATACAATGGGCATATCATTACAACATTATAATATATAATATAATAATGTAATGGACAATATGTTTGGTTATGTATCTATCATTTTGTAGAGATTATTGTTAACTTGTCTGTCTATCCATCTTTGTCTCATTTGAATAAGTACTCCCCACCATGTGATGTTGGTGGGGCTATTTAACGAATCATCCCCTCTCCCCTAACCAGCACCACCTCAATAATGAAAATCAATATACCCCCATTAAACCAGATCAAGCTGGTTAATCAGAATGATCTGTTCTCATGGCTCAGGTTTCTTAGAAATGAGATTATTTAGACATAGGTAACACCGACTAATAATTTTACCAGATTACTTTTCAAAAAGATTGCATTAATTAATATTTTTTAATGATCAGTTAATTAAAAATAATAGAATAAAAATAGAAAAAGAACAGATAGCATTAGCAATAAATATTTAATTGGCTATTGCTATATGCCAGTCATTAAACCTAGGTTTATATCTACCAAGAAGATATTATTTCCTTTCCATCCACACACATACTCACTGAAATGGACCTAGCCAAATGGGACCAGAGTCTTAAATGTATATAATAAATCAAACAAAGTGCAATTTATTGTGTTTGCTTTTGTTAAACTTTTAAAATGAAAACAGCCTGCTTAGCAATTATATGATAAAGAAAATAAACAGTATAAAACAAATATAACCAATGATTTAAATGAAAGTAATGTTATTTGTGGAACTTCCATGATGGCTCAGACAGTAAAGAATCTGCCTACAATGCAGGACACCTGGGTTTGATCCCTGGTTTGGGAAGATCTCATGGAGAACGGAATGACTACCGACTCCAGTATCCTTGCCTGGAGAATCCCCATGGACAGAGAAGCCAGGAAGGCTATAGTTCATGGGGTCACAAAAAGTCAGACATGATTGAGCAACTAAACACTTATTTTACATGTAAGTCTCTGCGGCCAGCACTTTGCAAAGATCACATTTTTTATTCAAACTGGAGCATTTTGAGAATGAAAGGGAGAACTTTTATCAAATATACTGGGCTGAGAAGTATAAACTGGGATGGTTTTGGGCGTCGTGGGACACAGAGTCACTTTAATTCATACGATGGATGTCTATTTATCACTTAAATAAAGAGGAGCTGGTGCAGTGGTGGAAATTTGAAGTTCAGCCTATACAATTATTTGTGGGTCCAGGTTCATAGAGACATTTTTATCTTCAACATGTGGCTTCTATGGGTACACTGGGTGTTACCATCCAGGAAGATTTATGGACCTTGCCTGGAAATGATGCAATTGTGCTTGCCCACATTCCATTGGCAGAGACTCAGTCTTTTGGCCACATCTAAATACAGTGGGAGCTTCGAATTGTAGTCCTGTTAAGTACTCAGAGGAAAGGAGAGATGGTTCACCAACAGCCAGTCAGGATATTTCCAAAGATAAAAATAGAGTATTTAAAATAATACTTGCATCATTATAGAAATAAGTTAAACTTTTTTGGACCAAGAGAAATACAGCTATAAAAAAACAGAAAAAGAGAAATAAAACTATAGATGAATATTATATTTTATCTCATGAACATTCTAATATTCTTAGTTTACTAAATGACTCTTGAAAGAGAGTCAATTAAAGCATGTTGGGCAAACTTCATTTCCTATTGGATTCCACTCTACAAAAATTCCATTATGTATTATTATTATTTTTTTATCAAAACTCATGTGCCTATACCCAGTTTATTTAAACAGCTTTTTATCATATAAACAGCATAGGATTCAGGATTTGAAAGACTTGTGTGACAATACTGATTACTATTTACTAGAACAAAGACCCTGGATAAGCTCCTTAACATTTCTGAATCTCCATTTCCCATCATATAAAAGGCAGGCACACCTATCTCACAGGATGGTTGTGATAACCCTTTATTAAGACAAAGGCTTAACATGCCAAGCTTAATATTGACCCACGAGAGATGCTTCATAATGCCAATCCCCATCTCTTAGAGTATTTAATGTCTGTTGGATATACTTCATTAATTGCTATTCCAGACAACTGTTCACTTACTCTAATTAATAAAACACTTCAACTGGAAATAAATAATTTTAAATCCCTGGAGTACAGAAATTGTAGCTGCTATAGTGTTGGCAATAGTTACTCTCCTTCAAATAAAAGGAAAAATATAATTCAATGCAACAAATTTTAGTTCTCTACACAGTTCTAATTTTGTATAGATGATGCAACACAGTGAGTTCATTGTTCAAAAGATTTCAGACATGTTGTGTGAGTGCAGAAAAGCAGTCTTCATGGTGAAGGGTGGCAGAAAATGCCAAAAATACATCACTTTGGCATAAGGCGCTTAAGGCGATTGCAAAGAAACTGATTAAAAACAAACAAACACACAAATATTAATAAGACCTCTCTGTCCTCCCACTATTTGCCTAAAAGCAAGGACATACATTTTTGGGCTTCCAGGTGGCCCAGTGGTAAAGAATTCACTAAAAAACTGGCAAAAGAACTAACAGACATTTCTCCAAAGAAGACATACAGATGACTAACAAACACATGAAAAGATGCTCAACATCACTCATTATTAGAGAAATGCAAATCAAAACTACAATGAGATATCATCTCACACTGGTCAGAATGGCCATCATCAAAAAGTCTACAAACAATAAATGCTGGAGAGGGTGTGGAGAAAAGGCAACCCTCTTACACTGTTGGTGGGAATGCAGACTGGTACAACTACAATGGTGAACTGTCGAGAGTCCTTCAAAAACTGGTAATAGAACTGCCATATGACCCAGCAATCCCAGCGCTGGGCATACACCTGGAGGAAACCAGAATTCAAATTAAAAGACGCATGTATAACAATGTTCATTTCAGGACTATTTACAATAGCTAGGACACGGAAACAACCTAGATGTCCATTGGCAGATGAATGGAAAAGGAAGTTGTGGTACACATACACAGTGGGATATTACTCGGCTATAAAAAGGAATGCATTTGAGTCAGTTCTAATGAGATGGGTGAACCTGGAGCCTATTATACAGAGAAGTAAGTCAGAAAGAGAAAGACAAAGACTGTATATTAATGCATATATATGGAATTTAGAAATACGGTACCAATGATCCTATCTGCAGGGCAGTAAAGGAGACACAGATGTAAAGATCAGACTTTTGGACTCAGTGCAAGAAAGTGAGGGTGGGATGATTTGAGAGAATAGCATTGAAACATGTACATTACCACATGTAAAATAGTTGACCAGTGCTAGTTCAATGAATGAAACAAGGCGCCCCAAAGTCCGTGCTCTGAGACAACCAGAGGATGGGGAGGGAGGTGGGAGAGGGGTTCGGGATCAGGGGGACACACATATACCTGTGCTTATTCTTGTTGATGTATGGCAGAAACCATCAAAATATTGTAAATTAATTATCCTCCAATTAAAATGAATAAATTAATTAAAAAAGGATCCACCTGCTAGTGCAAGAGATGTAAGTGACATAATTTTGATCCCTGGGTTGGGAAGATCCCCTGGAGTAGGAAATAGCAACCACTCCAGTATTCTTGCCTGGAAAATCCCATGGACAGAGGGGCCTGGCAGGCTATGGTCCATAGGGTCACAAAGAGTTGGACATGACTGAAGTGACTGAGCATGCACATGGCTTTCTTTGGAGATAAGCAGTTCTAAGAAATATGCCCGCAGGCCTTCAAAGAGTTCACTTAAAGGTCTTCTTTCACTCACACAGATGACTTGGCAAGAGAGATGGGCTGTAGAAAATTTGCCTTTTCCAGTTTCACACTTTGCTTTCCTCAGTCTTCATAGCTAACATAGATCTAATTTCCTCTCTTTTCTCATGTCAATTTTTGTAACTTGACACAGGGCATCTCCCATATTCTTTCTCATATCGAGGGCAGAGCTAGGCAGAGCAAGGCAGAGCAAGCCTCAGCAGAATACTTATGCCAGTTTTTTAGGTTTACAGGTTGCATGGAGCACTCAAAGTGGTCAAAGGAAAAACCAATTTTGTTTCTTACTTAAACTATTTTAATTTGGTCTAATAATCTGAGAATCAAATGTTATCATAATTTTCCAGGACAAAATTGAAATTAATGCCCAAAGAAAAGACTAGATGACATTCCGGTGTTTTCAAAATGGAAGATAAAAATAATCTTTTATTCTTATCAAGCAAAATATTCCTTTTGAGAAGAACAGTGTAATACAGGCAGACTTCACAGCCTGATGGGTGGCCTTGTATAGACAAAATAGTGGAATATCTGACTAAACTTTGTACTTCGGTTTTGGGTAGACACAACAAATATAAAAGACAGCTAATTCTACAATGGGTTCTTTATCTTTTCCAGATTCATATGGTCAACCCACTTAGGGAGTTAAGGGGCTATATTTTTAAAATGACAATAACCAAAATATGATATGCTCAAGTAGTAGAATCATAAATAAAAGATTGAAAGTTTATATTTTCAAACATCTGCATGAGTTTGTGCTGTGATATATGAGTCTTAAAATTATTAAACTCAACAGTATCCAATTTTAATATATACAATAAATGAGACCTCTGCAATTTTATTGATGTATTCTATGCATATATTTGATACTCAGTTGTAAGAGCGACTTAAAATTTACCCAGGTTCTAGAATCTGGAAGTTTACAAAAATATACTTTTGATTTGAATACTAATATTCTTATCATACCAGTAAAATCAGCACTCGTTTTTACATTTATTCTGGTGAGTGTTTGTAAACATGTCTGTGTGTGTGTGTGAAGCATTGACCAAGGGTAGCAGCTGATACAAATGGCTAACAGGCTCTTTCCCTTTGAGAAATCATAGATTGTAGGAGTTTTAGAACATCAATTGTAGACTTTCCTTCATTTCTATTGCCGTAGAGAGAAGGTGAGGGCTTATCATCTCTTGAGTTGATTGCAAAAGAGCTTTCCTGATATTTCTCTTTAACCCAAGTGTTCTCATTCTCTTTCTTTGCAGACCCCTAGGCTCTTGTTTTCTGAAATAAATCACTCTCTTTCCTTCCAAAGCAAAATGAAAGGGGCAATTATACCCTTGGTGATTCTTAATTGTCCCAATTAACTAAGTCAGCTTCTGGAGTCTGAGCTGAAAATGAAGCTTAGGATGTGCCTTCAATAAATGGAATTTGTTAAGTCAACCTGAGCCTTTTTTTTTTTCCTCCAGGAAAAGCCAGCTATTTGAATATTGAATTGCAGTCACTCTACTGGTGCCCTCAATTTAGGTTAGAATGAAACTAACGTGCTCTTTTCCTAAACCCTTAGTTAAGGGGAACAACAACAAACAAAAATCCAATACTGAGTACCTCTTAAGTAGATTTTATTTTAGGCAATAAGTTTTCATTTCTTTAACATATGTTACCCTTGCATCAAATCAACATTTACTGTATTCATGCCAATTTATTTGCCAGTGAGTAATAATATATCCATTAAGTTTTACTAAGTACTGATATAAAAAGCACTGCTGGCCCAATAGAGACAGTAAAACCTGGGTCATGTAACCTGCATGTGCCCTGATCTTACAAACAGAAGTATTAGGAAGATTCATTCATCAGTTATTTTGATAATTAGAGGAATTTAACTAAATAATGTTCTAGAAAAACTTAAAGGTTATCACTAGGGTGATTAAAGTAAAACATATTTGTTTCAAATCATTGCATTAGAAGAAAATAAATACAATATTCATTCACCTAAATCAAAAAGAGGAGTGACATCATCAAGATGGTGACAGTAAGTCATTTCTGACTTCAATTCCCATCACAAGGAAACAAACTAGCAACCATAGATGAGACACCATTGGGAAAACCCCAGAACATGGAGTTGAGGCTGAAGCATACCTCTGGGCCACAGGGGCCAAGAAGGACCTCTTTAGAAGGGTAAGAGAATGGCTGCACATTAGCCACATTGCCCCTCCTCCAGGCTGGCACAGGGGTCCACTGAGACGGTTCCTCTAGGTCTCTGGCTTCTCCAGTGTGGAAAATAGAGCTCAAGATTGACATCCAGCTTCCCCTTCTTTGTGGGATGCTACCAGGAGACCAACTTACATCTCACCTCACAGGAAATACCTAGCAGAGAGCCCAGACAGTGGCTTTGTTCATCTGCAGAGCTGAGCTGGTGGCACTCTCTGGCCAGTGGTAGGCAGGAGCTGCCTGATTTGAGTCCCCAGTTGAGATATTCTGGCCTTAGAATGTTCTACAGCTCTGTCAGGGCAGGAAAACAAATTTGAAACCACATCTGCTACTGAATATAGCTTCCAACCCCATCTGAACAGGAAGCTTAAATAGAGCATCTGAGAAGCTATGTAGCTCACCTCGTAATGCCACTTTTAACAGCATCTGAGCAGAGAACCCAGCCAATGGCTCTGTTCATTTTCAGATCCCAGTCAGTGGCCTTGTCAAGCTATGGAACCTGGTGGAAAGTTCTGGCTAATTCATATCCCCAACCACAAGTCATGCTGGCCTTGGAGCCTATTCTTCCACCATTCACAAGTAGGGAGGTCTGTGGCTGTGGCTACTGCTGAATATAGCCATCACTCTTACCTGACCATGAGGTTTAAGCAGAGCACCTGGGAAGCTGTGGGGCCCACCTTACGTCCCTGCTTGCAGTGGCCCTTGAGCAGACAGTCCAGCCATCAGCTCTGGCCATTAACAGAGCCAAGCTTGTAGCCCAGGCTGGCCAGAGATCTCAGTGAACAGTACTGTCTGATTCAGTCAACAAACCGCACTAGTCATAGAGCCTGTTCCACAGCCCTGGTGGGGCTAGGAAGTAAATTTGAAGCCTAGAATACTGGACCTTTTCTAAGATTAATCAAATGTTACACCACAAAATAAGTCTTAACAAATTTAATAAAATTGAAATAAAACCAAGAGTTTCTTCCAACCATATTGGTATAAAACTAAAAATCAATAGGGGGAGGAAAAATGAAAAATTCACAAATACATGGAAATTAAAGAACACATTGTTCAATCAACAGATCAAAGAAGAAATCAAAGGGAAATAAAAAGTTTCTTGAGACAAACAAAAATGGAATGACAGCATATGGGGTGTAGCAAAAGCAGTTCTAAGAGGCATGTTTATGGCACTAAATACACATATCAAAAAATGAGAAATATCTCAAATAGACAACTTGACTTTACATATCAAGGAACTAGAAAGAAGGAACAAACTAAGTCCAAAGTTAGCAGAAGAACAGAAGTAATAAAGATTAGAGTGGAAATAAATGAAACACAGAACAGGAAAACAATAGAAAAGTTATAAAAACTAAGATTATGATCCTTAAAAAGATAAACAAAATTCACAAAACCTTTAGCTATACTAACCAAGAATAGAGAGGACCCAAATAAATAAAATTATGAAAGAAAAGGGAGACATTACAAGTCATATTACAGAGTATAAAGGATTGTAAGAGATTACTGTGAATTAACTATATGCTAATAAATAGGACAATCTAGAAAAATAGATAAATTCCTGGAAACATACAGCCTACTAAAACTGAATTATGAAGAAATAGGAAATCTTGACAGACCAATAACAAGTAAGGAGATTGGACCAGTAGTCAAAAACCTCCCAACAAACTAAAGTCCAGAACTAGATAGTTTCACTGTTGAATTTTACTGAACATTCAAAGAAGAATTAATGACTGTTATTTAAAACTCTCCCAAAATACTGAAGCGGTGGGAACACATTCAAACTTGTTTTATGAGGACAGCATTATCCTGATACCAAAGTCAATAAGGACAAAACAAGAAAACTAGAGAATTATAACCCTCGTTAATATAAATGCAAAAAAATTCTCAACAAAATACTGGAAAACTGAACCTCAGCTGCACATTAAAAGGATCATAAACTATGATCAAGTAGGATGATTCAATGCAAGCAAGTCTCAGTGTGATACATCACATTAATAAATAAAAGAATAATTGAAAAAATCATATGATCATTTCAATAGATGTGGAAAGATTATTTGACAAAATTCAACCCTATTCATGATAAAAACTCTCAACAAGATGGGTATGGAAGGAATATAACTTAACATAGTATAAGAACATATAAGAACTATATATAGTTCTCATATAAGAACATAGTTCTCATATAAGAACTATATATAGTTCTCATATAAGAACTTATAAGACTAGCCCATCAACATCATGTTCCTTGGGAAAGCATGAAAACTTGTCCTCTAAGATCAGGAACAAGACAAAAGTGTCTACTCTTACTATTACTACTCAGAATAGTAGTGGAAGACCTAGCTAGAGAAATCAGGCAAGAAAAGAAAAATTAAATGGCATTCAAATCACAAAGGAAGAAGTAAAACTATCATTATTTTTAGATTGCATGATATTATATGTAGAAAATCCTAAAGGCAACACCAAAAGACTTTTAGAACCAGTAAACAAGTTTAGTAAAGTTAGTGGGTATAAAAGCAATATACAAAAATTGGTTGAATTTCTATGCATTAAAAATTATCTAAAAATGAAATAAAGAAAGCAGTGCCACTGACAATAGTATAAAAAATTAAAATAAAATGGAATAAATTCAACTGAGTTAAATATATATATGTATATATACTTAAAGCTATAATAAATTGATGAGCAAAATTGAAGAATATGCAAATAAGTGGAAAGATATCCCATCTTTATGAGTTGAAAGAACTAATATTGTTAAAATGTCCATATTACCCAATGCACTCTACAGAGTCAATGCAACCTTTATCAAGATTATAATGGCATTTTTCATAGAAATAGAAAAATCTACCATAAAATGTGCATGGCACCACAAAAGACCCTAAATAGCCAAGGCATTATTGAGAAAGAAGAACAAAGCTGGAAGCTCACATGTCCCAATTTCAAACTATATTACAAAACTATAGTAAGTAAAGCAGTATGGCACTGGCATTCAAAACAGACACGCAGACCAACAGAACAGATTCAAGAGTCCAGAAATCAACCTGCTTATATCCCTTCAACTAGCATTTGACAAGGGAGTCAAGAATAATCATTGGAGAAAAGATAGTCTCCTTCCTAAATGGGGCTTCCCTGGTAGCTCAGACAGTAAGGCGTCTGCCTGCAATGCAGGAGACCTGGGTTCAATCCCCGGGTCAGGAAGATCCCCTGGAGAAGGAAATGGCAACGCACTCCAGTACTCTTGCCTGGAAAATTTCATGGATGGAAGAGCCTAGTAGGGTATAGTCCATGGGATCACAAAGAGTCGGACACGACAGAGCAACTTCACTGTTTAGATCTTCCTAAATAGTGCTGTGAAAACTGGATATTCACATGCAAAAGAATGAAGCCAGGCCCTTATTTTACATGCTCCAAAATTAACTTGATAAAGATTAAGGATGTAAATACTGCTGCTGCTAAGTTGCTTCAGTTGTGTCCAACTCTCTGTGACCCCATAGCCCACCAGGCTCCCCCGTCCCTGGGATTCTCCAGGCAAGAACACTGGAGTGGGGTACCATTTCCTTCTCCAATGCATGAAAGTGAAAAGTGAAAGTGAAGTCACTCAGTCATGTCCGATTCTTAGTGACCCCATGGACCACAGCCTACCAGGCTCCTCCATCCATGGGATTTTCCAGGCAAGAGTACTGGAGTGGGTTGCCATTGCCTTCTCCAAAGATGTAAATATAAGACCATAAAATTCCTAGAAGAAAATATTGGGAAAATTCCTTTATATTGGTCTTGGCAGTGATTTTTCTGGATGTGACACTTGAAGCACAAGTAAATAAACAAGTGGGACCACATCAAACTAAAAAGCTTCTGAACAGTAAAAGAAATGATTTACAAAACGAAAAGCAACCTACAGAACGGGAAAATTTTTTTCATATCATATATCTAATAAGAGGTTAATATTAAAATTATATAAGGAACTCATATAACCCAACAGGAAAAAAAAAAACTCCAAATAATCCAATTTAAAAATAGACAAAGGACTTGAAAGATATTTTTCCCAAAAAGACATTCGAATGGTAAGCCAATACATTAAAAGGAATTCAGTGGCACTAATCATCAAGAATGCAAGTTAAAACCACAATGAGATATCATTTCATACCTGTTAGAATGGCTATCATCAAAAAGACATTAGATGACAGGTGCTGGTGAGGATGTTGTGAAAAGGGAATCCTTGTGCACTATTGATGGAGATATAAATTATGACCACCACATCATGGGGAATACTATGGGGCTTTCCTGGTGGTGGGTCAGTGGTAAAGAATCCACTTGCCAATGTAGGAGACATGGGCTTGATCCCTGATCTGGGAAGATCCCACATGCCACGGAGCAGCTAAGCCTGAGTGCCACAACAATTGAGCCTGTGCTCTAGAGCCTGAGTAGTAATGTATGGATGTGAGAGTTGGACTATACAAAAAAGATCTTCATGACCCAGATAAACACAATGGTGTGATCACTCACCTAGAGCCAGACATCCTGGTGTGTGAAGTCAAATGGGTCTTAGGAAGCATCATTCTGAACAAAGCTAGTGGAGGTGATGGAATTCCAGCTGAGCTATTTCAAATTCTAAAAGATGATGCTGTGAAAGTGCTGCACTCAATATGCCAGCAAATTTGGAAGACTCAGCAGGACTGGAAAATGTCAATCTTCATTCCAATCCCAAAGAAGGGCAATGCCAAAGAATGTTCAAACTACTGCATAATTGTACTCATCTCACACACTAATAAAGTAATGCTCAAAATTCTCCAAGCCAGGCTTCAACAGTACTTGAACTGTGAACTTCCAGATGTTCAAGCTGGATTTAGAAAAGGCAGAGGAGCCAGAGATCAAATTGCCAACATGCCAACATCCATTGGATCATCGAAAAACCAAGACAGTTCCAGAAAAAAATATCTACTTCTACTTTACTGACTACACCAAAGCATTTGACTGTGTGGATCACAACAAACTCTGGAAAATTCTTAAAGAGATGGGAATACCAGGACACCTGACCTGCCTCCTGAGATATCTGTGTGCAGGTCAAGAAGCAACAGTTAGAACTGGGCATGGGACAACAGACTCGTTCCAAAATGGGAAAGGAGTGCATCAGGGTTGTATATTGTCACCCTGGTTATATAACTAATATGCAGAGTACATCATGCAAAGTGCTGGGCTGGATGAAGCATAAGCTGGAATCAAGATTGCCGGGAGAAATATCAATAACCTCAGATATGCAGATGACACCACCCTTATGGAAGGAAGTGAAGAAGAACTACAGAGCCTCTTGATGAAAGTGAAAAAGGAGAGTGAAAAAGTAGGCTTAAAGCTCAACATTCAGAAAACTAAGATCATGGCATCTGGTCCCATCACTTCATGGGAAATAGATGGGGGAACAGTGGAAATAGTGAGACTTTATTTTCTTTGGCTCCAAAATCACTGCAGATGGTGACTGCAGCCATGGAATTAAAAGTCGCTTACTCCTTGGAAGAAAAGTTATGGCCAACTTAGACAGCATATGAAAAAGCAGAGACATTACTTTGCCAACAAAGACCCCTCTAGTCAAAGCTATGGTTTTTCTAGTAGTCATGTATGGATGTGAGAGTTGAACTAAAAGAAAGTTCAGCGCTGAAGAATTGATGCTTTTGAACTATGGTGTTGGAGAAGACTCTTGAGAGTCCCTTGGACTGCAAGGAGATCAAACCAGTCAACCCCAAAAGAAATCAGTCCTGAATATTCATTGGAAGGACTGATGCTGAAGCTGAAACTCCAATACTTAGGCCATCTGATGTGAAGAACCAACTCAATGGAAAAGACCCTGATGCTGGGAAAGATTGAAGGTGGGAGGAGAAGGAGATGGATGACAGATGAGATGGTTGGATGGCACCACCGACTGGATGGACATGAGTTTGAGCAAGCTCCGGGAGTTGGTGATGGACAGGGAAGCCTGGCGTGCTGCGGTCCATGGGGTTGCAAAGAGTCGGACATGACTGAGCAACTGAACTGAACTGAACCAGAGCCTGAGAGCCACAACCACTGAGCCCATGTGCTGCAAATATTGAAACCCGCACTCCCTAGAGCCTGTGCTCAGAAACAGCAGAAACTGCCTCAGTGAGAAGTCTGTGCACCAGGATAGAGTAGCCTCTGTCCCAACTAGAGAAAACCCCAAACAGCAGTGAAGACACAGCATAGCCAAAAGTGAATAAACAAAATTTAAAAAAAGCAAACTATGGTGCTTCCTCAAAAAGTTAAAAATAGAGCTACCATATGATCCAGCAATTCCACTTCTGACTATATATATGAAGGAAATAAAATCACTGTCTCAAAGAGGTGTCTGCACTTCTTTGTTTACGGTAGCATTATTTTCAATAGTCAAGACATGAAAATATCCTAAGTGTCTATTCACGGATAAAGAAACATGGTAAGTATACACAATAGAATATTAATCAGCCATAAAAAAGAAGGAAATCCCATCGCTTGCAAGTACGTGGATGAACCTGGAAGATATTATGCTACATGAAATGTCAGACAGAGAAAGATAAATAATATATGTTCTCACTTACATGTGAAACCTAAAAAAACCCAAATTCATAAAAACAGAACAGACAGGTGGTTGCCAGAGAACAGGGCTGGCGATCAGGAAAATGGGTAAAGGCGGTCAAGAGGTACAAACTCCCAGTTACTATAGGAGAAATAAACTCTGATGATGTATTGCACAGCATGGTGACTAGTTAATAATACGGTATTGCATGTTTAAAAGTTGCTAAGAGACTAAGTTTTAAAGTTTTCAACATAAAAAAATGCTAATTACATATGGTGAAAATACTGTATTGTGTATTTGAAAGTTGCTTAAAGAGTAAATCAGACATTTCATCATAAGAAAAAAATTGTAAGTGTGAGGTGATAGATGTGTTAAACTGAATTTATTGTGGTAATCATTCCATGATATTTACATGTATCATCATGTACATCTTAAATTTATATAATGCTACATGTCAGTTAAATTTAAATAAAACTGGGAAAAGGGGAGAATCTAAGTAAAAAATAAAGCAAATAGCTTGGAAATGCAAAAAGCTATTATGTATTCATAAACTGACATGGATTCATTATTTCAAGAAATACAGTTTATACTCTTTATACTCTTAAAAAGCAAAGACTTAGAAAGATTTAAAATGTAACTGTGTGCTGTTTTACAAGGGATGCATTTAAATCTATATGATACAGAAAAGTTTAATATAAAATGGCAAGAAAGAATTTTTACACAAATGCAAACAGAAAAGATAAGCATAACATTCTTTGTTTCAGGACACAAACATTAAGACAAAAGGCAACATTTACAATTGTTAAATGGAGCAATTCTCCCTGTAGCTCTTCGAGTTGTGATTATTATAAAAAATAGTGTAGCATTATAATACTTGAAGCAAAAAAAATATTAGAAATGTGAAGGAAAATGAAGAGAAATATAATTATGGGAAAATTAAGAGGACCTTCCCAGGCTCATTCAGAATGATGCATATATGCCCTGTTTTCTTGGGCAGTTTCAATGGAATATGACCTATCCAGTTCCTGGCTGGGTTTTTGAGTGAACACACTCAGAAACTTATCTCAGATTAGGTTACTTCCTGTTCTAAAAATATTATCCTTATTAACAGCTATTGTAGGTTTACCAGAGTTTATAGAAGGGAATTCATCATTTTTCTCTTCAAAATCAGTTCTGTCTTTGGTTTTAGAACCCATTTTATTGTACAAAATTCACTCATGCTATATGCCATGCTATATGCCTGACTGCCATGATTCTCCTCATCCCTTTAATCTCTCTATTGAATCTGGCTCTTATTTTCCTCCTCACTATCATTACCTTGTTATGGCTTCCCAGGTGGCTTTAGGGGTAAAGAACCCTCCTGCCAATGCAGGAGAGGACACGGGTTTGATCCCTGGGTTGGAAGATCCCCTGGAGGAGGAAACGGCAACCTACTCCAATACTGTTGCCTGGAATACTCCATAGGCAGTTTGGAGGCTGTCTATGTAGTCATTTACATTTAATGTAACATTGAAATGATTGGATTTAAGTCTCCCATCTTGGCTTTTGGTTTTTATATATCCTATTTGTTCTTTGTCTCAGTTCCCCTCATCTTACCTTCTTTTGCATGAACTACATACTTTTTCATATTTCATTTTTTCTTAAGAAATGCTTTTCTAAAGTTATATCTCTGTGAGTGTGTGTTCATGGTTGCCCTAGAATTGATATGGTTATTACCTCATGCTTGTATCCAGGATAATATCAATCATCAATCATCAGGAAATATTGCTCCTTCTTAATTACCGTCACTATGTTCCCATTTCCTTCTTCTTTCTACTCTTTCATACTTACCCTTTGTAGATAACAAATCTATTTATTTTCTGATTTACACTTCCTGTATTTATTTTGCATATGAGTGTAATGTGTAGTTTCTAATATCCCCTTTTAATATAACAAATTTGTTGACGTAATTCTCATGCCATAAAATTCACTAATTTCAAGTATACATGCTGTTGGTTTTTAGTGTATTCACATGGTTGTTCAACTATTACCTCATCAATTTTAGAACATTTTCATCTCTTCCAAAGAAATCCTGCACCCATTCATCATCCTCTCCCACTCCCAGTCCTAGATAATCACTAATCAATGTGATCTTTGAATATCAACTTCTTGTACTTAGCATAATATTAATATTTTCTAACTTCACCCATGCATGGATCAGTACTTTATTTCTTTTTATGGTTGAATAATAGTCCATTGTATGGATATACCCCATTTTATTTATCCATGCATCAGTTGATGGACATTTAGATTGTTTCCACCTTTGGGCTATCATAAATCATGTTGCTCTGAACATTTGCATAAAAATTTTGTGTGGATATATGTTTTCATTTCTCTTGAATACATGGCTAGGAGTGGAATTGCTGGGTTATCTGGTGACTTTATGTTTAACCTTTTGGGGACTTGCCAGACTATTTTTCCAAAGTGGCTGCACCACTGCATTTTACATTCTCCTTAGCAGTGCTGTGAGAGTTTTAACGTTTATACATTTGTCAACTTGTTATTATCCATCTTTTTATTATAGTCAAGCTAGTAGTCCCTTCTTTCTCACATGAAGTGTAGAATATTATAGCTACTCCTTTGCATTTTACTTCCTCATTTAACAATATGTCCTAGAAAATACCTAAATCAGTATAGAGGAATCTTCCATATTCTTTTATACTTGCAGATTATTATGTTATATAAATGTATCATAATTTATTCAATGACTCTCCTATTTATGGATATCTGTTTTCTTTCTAAAATTTTTGAATACAGTTGACTCCTGAACAACATGGATTTGAGTTGCCTGGGTCTACTTGTATGTGGATTTTTATTTTTTTTTGTTTAAACACTGTAGTACTACATAATCTGTGATTGGTTGAATCTACAGATGCAGAACTGTGGACGCGGAGGGCTGACTGTAAAGTTTTTTAAGTGTGTAGAGGACCCCTGGGACCTTTATCCAAGGGCCAGCTGGGCAAACAATACTGCAATAAATAACCTCATACATATGCACTTGTATACTGTTTGAGGGTAGTCTGTACAAACAACACTGCAATGAGTAGCCTCATGCATATATATTTTTATATTGCTAGAAGAGTATCTCCAGGGGAGATTCCTAGAAGTGGGATTGCTGAGTCAGAAGGTAAATGCATATGTAATTTTGTCGAATATTGCCACATTTTTCTCCAGAAGGGACATAACAATTTCCCAAGAACAACATATGAGAGTGTCTGTTTCCCCATACCTTGCCAAAAGAAAGCTTTCCTTGTTTTTTTTTTTAACTTTTTCCAGTCTGATATATGAAAAATAATACTTTAGTATTGTTTACATTCGGCTTCCCTGGTGGCTCAGATGGTAAAGAATCTACCTGCAATGCAGTAGACCTGGGTTCCATCCCAGGAAGATCCTTTGTAGAAGGGAATGGCAGCCTACTTCATTATTCTTGCCTGGGGAGTTTCATGGACAGAGGAGCCTAGAGGGCTACAGTCTACAGGGTTGCAAAGAGTCAGACATGACTGAGTGACCAACACACACAAACACACACATTATTTATATTTTAATTTCTCTAATTTGAGTGAGGTTGAAAACATTTCAATTTTAAGCTTCATTTTCAAATATTTTTAGTGAGTTTTCAGTTCATCCCTTAATTAAATTTTAAAGAGGTAATGAATGACAACATGTCTTTCCTATTTATTACATACTTACCATTTCTAGCACCATTTGCCTTCTGTGGATCCAAGTTTTCATTTGGTGGCATTTTCTATCAGTTTGAAAAACTATCCTTATCATGTTTCTTATTATAGGTCTGCTGGTAACACACTTTTTCATCTTTTGTTTTTCTAAAAAAAATCTTCTCTTTACCTTCATGTTTTGACATATTTTTGCTAGATATAGAAATCTAGGTTGCCAGCTATTTTCTTCCAGTCCTCTATGTTGTTCTGTTGTCTTTTGGCTTACACATTCTCTGACAAGAAGTCTCCTGTCATTCTGTTCTTGTTCCCCTGCCTGCCTCCAGGAGATAGTGCAAAACCCCTGAACACTCAATGAGCATCTCTGGGAAAGAGTTTTCAGCTTGGCTCAGTCTTCTATTGTGTATGTACTGCCTTAGAATTTTTATCTGTCATGCTTGCTCACACTTTACCAATAAACACCTATTAATGGTTTGGCTGGTTACCTTATTCTATTTTTCTAAGGAGGAGAGTAGACTCAGGTCTTTCATATGAAAAGTTTACCACTTTCTGGGATTTTGTTCATTGAAGTCTCTTTGTGTACTCAACTTTATGATGAGTTTAAAAAAAAAAGAGAGAGAGAGGTTATGACTTTGTACTTTCTCCAGCTTGTTAAGTGTGGGAGCAATAATGTCTTGGTCATGTGATCTGGATTTAACAGAGCAGAAATTCATGGATTCCAATGAGAGTGTTTGCTGTTAGTCCATTTAGCTCACTTGTGCGTAATGTTTGCTTACTTTCCAGCACTCATTAAGGCCTTCTGTTGAGATGTGATCATCTTTTATTACAGGAAATGTGGATTTTAGCAAAAAGATGTTAAGTATAATTGTTAAACCTAGAAATAATTCAATATATATATAATATATATATATATAAATAATTCAATATATATTCTTCCACTGTTAATTGAAGAGTGATTGACTTTTGTGTTCAAAACTTTGCATCATCAAAGGATTTGAAGTTTTGTTTTTCTTTTGCATTTCTGTTGAGCTGACATTCTTCTTGCACAGACATCTAGCAAACTCAAATGCAGGTCTCTACTAGAAAGTGGAATTTTAGGGAATAGGTACAGATTTCCAGATTTTCTCAATTTCTCTTTTCTCTTGCATTATATGCATGAGGTTTCATCAGTTTCACCACCAAAATCATGCAACCTCCACAAAAATTTTAATGGCTAAGAAAAGTTTAGACCATACTTTCAGCTTGCATTAGATAGTGTATGTTATGTTATTACATTTGGATTCAAGATGCAATTATTTACACAATTAGGTTAAGTATTTCATAGGTTAAATAACATCTCTAACACTTCTTTTGCTTTCTGAAAGAGTAGCAATTCAAGAGGGTTATGCTACTTTTCATTCAAATAACTGTCAGATAGTAGGAGGTGCAATGAAATGCCTCTATATTTAATTGCATCACAGCTGATTTTGGAATAACTACATATTTTTATTGTTTCAAAAATATTAGTGTGCTATAAAATCAATATTCTTTTTATTACTCTTTCCAAGTTGGATATTCTAAATTTATTAGTTTTTATTTAGGGATCAATTATTTGATATTATAAGGCTATTTATAACCCACTCCAGTATTCTTGCCTGGAAAATCCCATGGACAGAGGAGCCTGGTGGGCTGCAGTTCAAGGGGTTGCAAAGAGTTGGACATGACTGAGGAGTTGAGCACATTCATAACTAACTTAGAAAAGCATCTAAGTATTCCACTATCCTGGTGTTTATAAACCATGTTGAATATTTTTATGTTTAGGCAGTGTTTGTATGAGATGTGTCTTCTGTCCAAGGCATACTTCCCCATATTTATTTCTTACCCATTGCTTGAAATGAAGTGGAATGAGATCCATAAGGGGGAAAGTTGCTTTCTTTCCCCCTTTCTACCTATGCCAATAGAAAGAATAGTCACGAACTACCAACACTTTGGCCTTTGAGGAAGGTGTGGTTTGCAGAGGTAGGATGAGGTATGCAGGGTGAGGAATTATCTTCCCTCTCTCAATATCCTGTGAATAACCATTATGAAAAAGAATATATATATATGTATATATGTATAACTGAATCACTTTGCTGTACAGTCAAAATTAACACAGCATTGTAAATCAACTGTATTTCAATAAAACAAATTAAAAAAAGATTCCATATCTTTCTCTGTGTAACCAGTGTCAATATTATTGGGTTGACCAAAAAATTTGGGTTTTTCTGTAAGATCATACAAGAACTTTTTGGCTAACCCAATATTTTGTAGAACGATACATTTTGCTATTATGATGGAGTGGAGGCTCTCAAAATGCGATTCATAGAAGCCTGGGGGTCCCTAGAACCCATTTGGAAATCTAGAAAGCCAAAACTATTTTCATAATTAAAGGAAAACAGTCTCTGTTCACAAGATTTCTGATACCAGATGTGGATTTTTTCCACACTGATGACAAATTCTCTGACTCCCTGGACATCAGCTGGTGTTCAGTGATTCAGTTCAATGCTGACAGTAACTACCTAGTCTGAGATCCCGCATGTTAAGGGCTCAGTGCCACAGACTGCCTCCACTTCAGGCACTATCACAAGCCCCAGGCCTCCCATGCTTATTCAACAGACCAGCTACACACGGGGGATTCCCTGATCCTCTCCTCAGGTGGGTCATTTTCCAGAGGAGCTGACAGGACTCAGGACCAGTTTATTAGACGGGACTCCCGTGCCCTCACTGGCCAAGCCACTTTCCCCAGCTCCTCAGTCTGTTCACTGATTCAGATGTATTCTGAACACTTTTGTGTGGGATTTTTTTTTCTATTTATTTTTATTAGTTGGAAGCTAATTACTTTACAATATTGTAGTGGTTTTTGCCATACATTGACATGAATCAGCCATGGATTTACATGTGTTCCCCATCCCGATCCCCCCTCCCACCTCCCTCCCCATCCCATCCCTCTGGGTCTTCCCAGTGCACCAGCCCTGAGCACTTGTCTCATGCATCCAACCTGGGCTGGTGATCTGTTTCACCCTTGATAGTATACATGTTTCGATGCTGTTCTCTCTAAACGTCCCACCCTCGCCTTCTCCCAGAGTCCAAAAGTCTGTTCTGTACATCTGTGTCTCTTTTTCTGTTTTGCATATAGGGTTATCGTTACCATCTTTTTAAATTCCATATATATGCGTTAGTATACTGTATTGGTTCTTTATCTTTCTGGCTTACTTCACTCTGTATAATGGGCTCCAGTTTCATCCATCTCATTAGAACTGATTCAAATGAATTCTTTTTAATGGCTGGTAATATTCCATGGTGTATATGTACCACAGCTTCCTTATCCATTCATCTGCTGATGGGCATCTAGGTTGCTTCCATGTCCTGGCTATTATAAACAGTGCTGTGATGAACATTGGGGTGCACGTGTCTCTTTCAGATCTGGTTTCCTCAGTGTGTATGCCCAGAAGTGGGATTGCTGGGTCATATGGCAGTTCTATTTCCAGTTTTTTAAGAAATCTCCACACTGTTCTCCATAGCGGCTGTACTAGTTTGCATTCCCACCAACAGTGTAAGAGGGTTCCCTTTTCTCCACACCCTCTCCAGCATTTATTGCTTGTAGACTTTTGGATAGCAGCCATCCTGACTGGCGTGTAATGGTACCTCATTGTGGTTTTGATTTGCATTTCTCTGATAATGAGTGATGTTGAGCATCTTTTCATGTGTTTGTTAGCCATCTGTATGTCTTCTTTGGAGAAATGTCTGTTTAGTTCTTTGGCCCATTTTTTGATTGGGTCATTTATTTTTCTGGAATTGAGCTTCAGGAGTTGCTTGTATATTTTTGAGATTAATCCTTTGTCTGTTTCTTCATTTGCTATTATCTTCTCCCAATCTGAGGGCTGTCTTTTCACCTTGCTTGTAGTTTCCTTTGTTGTGCAAAAGCTTTTAAGTTTAATTAGGTCCCATTTTGTTTGGGATTTTTATGGAGGTTTTATTATGTAGGTTACATTGATTAAATTATTGGTCATTTGGTGTTTAACTCAATCTCCAGTCCCTCCTAAAGGAAATTATCCTGACTATTCTTTTGAAGGACTGATGCTGAAGCTGAAGCTCCAATACTTCGGCCACCTGATGCGAAGAACTGACTCTTTCATTGGAAAAGACCTTCATGCTGGGAAAGACTGAAGGGAGGAGAAGCGGATGACAGAGGTTGAGATGGTTGGATGGCATCACTGATTCAATAGACATGAATTTGATTTTTTTTAATTTTTTTATTTTTTTTATTAGTTGGAGGCTAATTACTTCACAACATTTCAGTGGGTTTTGTCATACATTGATATGAATCAGCCATAGATTTACACGTATTCCCCATCCCGATCCCCCCTCCCACCTCCCTCTCCACCCGATTCCTCTGGGTCTTCCCAGTGCACCAGGCCCGAGTACTTGTCTCATGCATCCCACCTGGGCTGGTGATCTGTTTCACCATAGATAGTGAATTTGAGCAAGCTCCAGGAGTTGGTGATGGATAGGGAAGTATGGCTTGCTGCAGTCCATGGGGTCTCAAAGAGTCGGACGCAACTTAGTGACTGAACAACAACCATCCCTCTCCCTTTCCTGAAAGAAATTTAATTTTTTTAAGATTTATGTTGTAAAATAATATACTCATGGTCTCATTAACATGAGAAAAATTGACACTTTGAGTAAAAAGACCACTTAAAAGAGACCAAAATATCATGGTAAACAGCCAAGAAAGAAAAAAAGGTTTGATTATAATGGCATCTTAAAATGAAATTATATTTTATACAATGTTATGTATGTTATATTTGTATGACCAAGAATGAATCAAGGTTTGATTTTGATGGCTATAATTTTTCAGACAAAATAATATGAAAACAGATAATTTTCACTTCATCCTTATGCATTGTAATCATGAAGAGTCATTTGTCCTGAAGATCAGTTATCTTAAATGTCTCTTTTAATCCTTATTCAGTCATCATTCTTGTCTCTTCCTATCATTCTTTCCTTTTTCTCTAAACTGATTGTTGACAAGTCTAATTTTGCTGGGCATTAATTTATCAATAACTTTGTGTATGTTTTAAGTAATCTTTCAACTTCACTTTCCATTTGCAAGGGAAATGTGTAGTATTATCAGATATCCCAAAATCATCGAGAGACCTGTGCTCCCATGTATCAGTAGACACTAGAGTCATCTATGGAATGACACCAGTTTATTAGAGAAGTTTTCAGATTAGGATGACGTTTGCTTCTGTATGCAACCTCAGAATACAAAGCGCTCACAGAATGAATACTTAGATAACAAGTTCAAGTATATGCTTAAGTATAGAAACTCGCAAGCTTACTGAATTCCACCTTTTAAGCATTTCTAGAGCCCTGTTTTCTTGGACAGAGAGACACAACATTCATCCTGAGAAAGACTGAACAGAGACTGATGCTCTTCCAAAATAGCAGGACATCCTGCTTCTCTGCATAGCTGTGGCTTATGGAGGATGCTTATTATTAAATAATATGCAAATCAACATGCATTTTATATTAAAAGTAGAAAGAAAAATTTGATAAATAAAACCTTAGGGAGGTAACTGAATACATCAGTCAGTCAGTTCAGTCGCACAGTCGTGTCTGACTCTTTGTGACTCCATGGACTACAGCTCGCCAGGCCTCCCTGTCCATCACCAAGTCCCGGAGTTTACTCAAACTCATGTCCATTGAGTCAGTGATGCCATCCAGCCCTCTCATCCTCTGTCGTCCCCTTCTCCTCCCACCTTCAATCCTTCTCAGCATCAGGGTCTTTTCCAATGAGTCAGTTCTTCGCATCAGGTGGCCAAAGTATTGGGAGTTTCAGCTTCAGCATCAGTCCTTCCAATGAATATTCAGGACTGATTTCCTTTCGAATGGACTGGTTGGCTCTCCTTGCCATTTCCAAAGGACTCTCAAGAGTCTTCTCCAGCATCACAGTTCAAAAGCATAAATTCTTCTGCGCTCAGCTTTCTTTATAGTCCAACTCTTACATCTACACATGTAGAAAATACAAATATAATTTTATTGTTCATTTTCCTCAAAGTAACAAATGTGTATATACCAGAATTATAATCTGTGTTTCTAGATCTATGTTTTTTAAAAAGAATCAGGAACACTTTTGCTTTCCTTTGGAAGTATATTGATTTTATGATACTATGTAAACTTACATAGATTTTAAAAGATTTTAAAAGAAAATGTCTATCACAAGTCTCATTTTTGCTGTTTGGTTTATTGTAGATTCCAATTTGTATCTTAACCAAAATATGTAATAAGTCATATATCATACAATGTTTTGTAATCATCTGCTTGGTTTTTTAAATTTAAAAACATTATGTATGTATCAAAAAGAAAACAAGAAGATGGAACTTTTAAAACAAATTCTTTATATCTTAAAATGATGGTAATATTTCACTGTGAAAATCAGACAGGCCCACTAATAGAAAATACAAGGAGGCAGGAAAGTAGGAAAAAAGCCCACCAGAGCAACTATTGACATTTCCAATATTTTCTTTCAGTTTTTCCCTATGCTTCATAAATTTTATATATTTCAAGTTAAACTGCAGATATTTGTTTTTCTTTTTTCTCTTTATAGTAAGAAGAAAAAAGCTTTAAAAACCCTTGAGCGGAGTCTTGCACACACTAAGCCACCTTCTCCATTCTTTTTGTCAGAGGAGAATAGTATGACTTAGTTCATGGTGGTCATGTTTATAATGATGTTTTGAGTCTATTTACCTGCATCATATCATCCCATCTCCTGAAGAATGAGAAAATGGCGTGGCAACCCACTCCAGTATTCTAGCCTGGTGAATCCCCATGGACAGAGGAGCCTGGCAGGCTGCAGTCTGTGGATTCACAAAGAGTCGGACATGACTGAGTGACTAAGAACAGCACTACTATATTCATCTTATAGGCAGGAGAAGACTTTTAGAGATTTGGCGATTTGTCCAAGGTCTTCTTTCATTAGGGCTTCCCTGGTGGCTCAGATGGTAAAGAATCTGCCTGTAATGCGGGAGACCTGGGTTCGATCCCTGGGTTGGGAAGATCCCCTGGAGAAGGGAAAGGCTACCCATTCCAGTATTCTGGCCTGGATAATTTCATGAACCGTATAGTCCATGGGGTTGCAAAGAGTTTGACAATACTGAGCAACTTTCACTTTATTGCCAGTAAGTGCCTGGGGCTGGAACCCAGATTTCATTTGCTTTCAAAACCTTTAATTTTAACCTTGATCTTTGTTGCTAGCCATGTCAAGGTAGTTGATTACTATTTAAAGTAAAAAGAAAAAGAGGCCAGGTGGCTTAGCGGTCATCACAGTCATGGGGACCACCTTTCCAGATTTGTACTTTCCTGGTTGAAGGATTGATACATTACCCTTTGGAAGGGGAGATCTGAGTTTATCTTTACTAAGCTGGGGTTTTCTCCATAGTCTAGGAAAATGGAGACAGTAGTTTCCCAAACCCATGGAGTGTGCTGGCTGCTGCAGGTGGCCCGCTACTGGAGGGCCAGAGGAGTACATGGCGGCAGTCTGCAGAAGGATGCGCGGTTGAAGTCTGCAGTGCCCACGGTGAACCAGAGCACTGACTGGCCCCAGTCAGTGCTAATCCACCTGGGGAAGGCCACTGTGATTAAGACAGCAGTCCTCAATGTCCTCTGGGGAAATACGACCAGGATGACAACTGGGATGAAAAAATTATCCAGCAACTGCAGATTCCTGCTGTCATTCTGCAGCCCAACTACAACCTCATCCTGCTCAATGCTGACATTGTTACTCTGAAGCAACCTCCTAGATGGCCCACACCAGCACCTGTGTCCAGCCCATCTTCCTCTCTGCCGACCTCAACACCTTTTCCCAAGAGTCCCACATACAGAGGCTACTGGAAGGCTCTGGCAACCTGAGGAGCACTGGCTTCAATATTCATCACTGTGCTCTGGGGGTGGTCTGGGTGGTAGACTTGTTGCTGTGTGAGGGGTGGCATGAAGACCACTGCATCTAACTGAGTGTCATGGAAAGCATGTTCCTACTTGCTGGGACCCTACCTCCTTTCCCCATATCTGCATGGCAGAGGTGTGTGTATATGTGTGTGTGTGCGGAAAGCATGTTCCTACTTGCTGGGACCCTACCTCCTTTCCCCATATCTGCATGGCAGAGGTGTGTGTGTATGTGTGTGTGTGTGTGTCTGTCAATGTGTATGTGAATGTGTATGTCTGTGTGTGGTCCGCCCATCCATCCATCCATGTGTTGCATGAGCCAGTATGGACCTGAAATGTGATTTTTTTTTTCCCTGTGAATTTGGCTGTTCCAGGAAAAGGCTTCTGATTTCAGGGACAAAACTCAGTGGAGGACTGGTAGAACTCAGTTTCTGGTAGACCGCTGCCTCCTGACTACTTAGACAATCATTGGGAAGACATGAAGTCTTGCAAGAACTGAATTCTTTGAGAAAAGACCATTATGAATAGCAAAGAAAACCTCCCCATTCAGCCAACCCGGTGGCCCTCTCCATCCTCCAGTGGAGTGAGGGACATGGGTAGCTCTGGTCGACAGAAGGCTAACTGGAAGAGCTGGATTTCAGGAGGCCTGTTTGGAGGCTTCAGTCACACCAAGTTCCAAACTGCTGCCTGCAGACAGTCTAGGACAGTGGAGTTTAGTGGGGTGCATGCCTTTGTGCACACTGTCACACCATAGTGTGGCCTTTTTACTTTCCAATCTCCTGTTCACATACAAATACTTTCAAAAAGGCTGGTTTCTAACCTATCAAAAACAAACTAAAAAGCAAAAATCCCCTCACCTCCTTCTCAAACAAACAAAAGAAACAACGAGAAGGAAAAAAACCTTTGGGTTGAGTGAATGCCTGGTAGCTTGATATTTAAAGACATTGAATGCATGGAGAAGAAACAAGAGAAGGAACCCCCCGAGTCTGTTGAATGAACACAAGGGGAAATGCCCTCAGGAAGTCAGAGGGAACAATGTTTTCTGGAGGGAGTGGAAGAGAGGAGCCCAGCTAAGAATCTCATGGGTCACAAGCAGAAGGGAGGAACGGGAAGACTGGAAAGTGACTATGATAAAAACTGAAGTAAAGCAGCTCAAGACTTTTTGTGATCCAGTTCCTGGCAGTGGAACTAGGGGATGATTTCCTCTGAAGTGAAGAGGGAGGGAAGATGGTATGAAAGGATCTCCAGGGACTGAGTGGGTGGTGAAGCATTCCTACTTGAGATGCCAAGGACATGTGCAAATTCTCTAATGAGGGTTTTCCAACATCAAGTTCAACTGGTACTGAAGATATTTTAATTTGGCATGTGGGTAGAGTTTGATTTAATCTATCTTGTCACTTGATGAAGTGAGCTGCCTTTGTCCCCATGATTATAGCCAATGCAGTGCCTCTTCTTGTGTAAGGAAGCAGGACCTATGGGGCCTTGGTGGGGCAGACACCCACTCATTTCCTCTGCTTCAGCTCCTCTCTGAAGTACCTAGGTAATAGTATCTGGTGCACATTCCCTGAGCTGTTTTATAGATGCTAAAACCCCCATCAAATGCAAGAAATTAACTACTTGATGACCGTGATCACATATTACATACCCTGAAATGACCTTCCCTCACCTTGTCTGTAAAAATGCTCTGCTGGAAATGGCACTATTTCATCCCTTTTGATGGTTGAGTAATATCCCATGGTATATATGTACCGCATCTTTATCCATTCCTCTGTTGATATAAAACAGTGCAATTTGCAGAAATGTGGATAGATCTAAAGACTGTCATGTAGAGTGAAGTCATAAAGAGAAAAACAAATATTGCACAATATGGCTCACATACGGAATCTAAAAAATTGTATGGGCAACCTTTATTTATAAAGCTTGGTGTCCATAAGTTGTAGAGAACAGATATGAGAACAAATTTACAGACACCAAGGTGGGAAGTGGGGGGTGGAATGAATCGGGAGATTGAGACTGAAATATACACACTGCTATGCATAAAACGGATAACTAATGAGAACCTACTGGATAGCACATGGAACTCTACTAAGTGCTTTGTGATCATCAAAATGGGAAGGAAATCTAAAAAAAACAAAGAGGGGGTATATGTATATATATAACTGATTCACTTTGCTTATAGCAGAAACTAACACAGCAGTGTACAGCAATTATACTCCAATAAAATTTTAAACAAATGCCTTTCTGAAACCCATTGGGGAGTTCAGGTGTCTTGTGTACTAGCTGCTCTGGACTCTGCTTGACGCCCTGCAATAAACACTGTAGTTTCCTTCACGACAAACTCACGTCATTATGTTGACTTTACTGCATGTGGGAGAGGGGATCCAAGTTTGGTTGAGTAACACTTTCAAGACAATAAAAGATATAATCTCACTTTAAATATCCTAAAAGTTTATACAACTTCAGATTTTAAATATCAGTCTTTGACTCTCTTTGCCTAATGTTTTCTGGAGGTCAGAAAGAGTGGTTACTGTTTATGTTGACTACAGGGAAAGCTGCTGCTTATTTTAACCTATTTTGTAGGTTTTGAGGAGGGTATTCCTAGCATTTGCTGCAGTTGGCTTCCTCAAGTTTAAATGGGAACCAAGATTCAGAACCAAGATTTTGTTGGACCAGTGGGAAGACTCCGGAAATTAAGCCATTGGTTAAGCTGAATCTGGCCCAGATACTTTAAAGCCTTGGGGGAATAGTCATAAGATCATAATTTTGGCCTAAAAATATCATAATGCTGTTTTTTCATAAGTCAGTTCATAGTGAACTTTGTTATTTTTTTTCCTGAAATGTTTTAGTAATATACTGCCCTTAAGGAAAAGTTTATGTAATGCTTATGTTTTGACTTATTTTATAGAACACTCAAGTAATGTTTAACAAAGACTTTTTCTCAAGTGCTTACTATTTTGAAATCACTGTGTTAGATGCTATCTTTCATTTCTTTCTCAATATGTCCCAATTTGAAACTTACACTGTTCAATATTTTGGTATTTCCAAGGTCACTCATTTTGTCTCATAATAAATCTGAAAACAAATCTTGATGTTTGAGGTGTTACATTTCATATCCATGTGTCCACACAAAATTAATGTAAATTAATGTATTGTGTGTATTAAATATTCTTCATCAATGAATATTCTTCATCCTTAGTTCTTAGAAGCCTAGAGTATTTGCAAGAATATTTTGGTGAATGATTTAATCCATGGAAATTGTGGGTCTTAATGAAAATTTATTGAATGGGCAAAAAAAATTAATAAACTTGGACTGATTACGAGTGCATTAAAAATAGAGGAGAATCAAGAATGGGAATATAACCACATTCTTTTTTTTTTAATTTAAATTTATATCAAAGGAGTGAAAAATGGAATAGCTCACAGTGCCATATAATAGTGCAGGTATATTTTCAGCAGCTAAAAACTCTTAAGTTGAAATACATCATGTGGGATGTTATTTCTACACCTGCATTTTTGGAGATAGTTTAGAAAATAAATACATATCAGTGTACTCATTTGATCACATGGAGAACAGTAAACAGAAGTTCTACTTATCCCCGAGGGCCTTTGTCATGATTAAATAGAAATAATCCACCCAGAGCTTCTTAACTAAGTTATCCAATAAGCATAGGGGTTAAACATTAACTAAGATTGCTGGAAAAATTTCTAGGCATTTATTTTCAAAGCAGATAAACTATGACAATCACTACAGCATTATTGCAGGTTTAATTCCTTAAACATTTTGCAGTTATTAGATTCTAAGTAGGGGCTTCCCAGGTTGCGCTAGAGGTAAAGATGTCGCCTGCCAATGTAGGGGACGTAAGAAACGCAGGTTCGATCCCTGGGTGGGGAAGATCCTTGGGAGGAAGGTATGGCAACCCAATCCAGTATTCTTGCCTGGAGAAACCTGAGAGAGAAGCCTGGTGGGCTATCGTCGCATGTGGTCGCACACTACCGAAGCAAAACATTTTCACTTGGTGAAACAGTGTTGCGCTGTGCTTTTTCGCTCAGTGGTGTCTGACTCTGTGCGACCCCATGGACGACCCCATGTGCGACCCCACCAGGCTCCTCTGTCCAGGGGGATTCTCCATGCCCTCCTCCAGGGGATCTTCCCAACCCAGGGGTCGAACCCAGGTCTCCCACATTGAGGGTGGATTCTTTACTGTCTGAGCCACCAGTGAAAAATGAAGTCCCTTAGTTGTGTCTGACTCTTTGCAACCGCATAGACTGTAGCCTACCATAGACTGTAGCCTATAGGCTTCTCCATCCATGGGATTTTCCAGGCAACAGTACCGGAGTGGGTTGCCAGGGGATCTTCCCGACCCAGGAATCGAACCTGGGTCTCCTGCATTGCAGGCAGACACTTTACCCTCTGAACCACCGGGGAAGCCGATGAATACTGGAGTGGGTAGGGTATCCGTTTTCCAGGGGCTATTCCCTATGTAGGAATAGAACCGGGGTGTCCTGCACTGCAGGTGGATTCCTTACCTGCTGAGCTACCAGGCAAACAGTGTTAGGCGATATAAATGAGTGGGCTAGTCTTCATTCTCTTTAAAATTATGAAGCCAATTAATGAAACGTTCAAAACTTCTTTTATAATATATAGTCTAAATGAGCAGAATTTTGAGGGGTATTGAGAAGCTAATCACTTTAATTCATTTTTAGCATCACAAATATAAGACAGATTAATAACAAATAAGGTGTTCCATACTTGAGTAACTGGAGAATGGAATGTTTTGCCAGTTAAAGTGGTTAGCTTCTGGATATCCACTCAAAATTCTGCTCATTTAAGCTATGTATTATAAAAGAAGTTTTGAACATTTCATTAATTCCTAGGAGAGTCTCTTTCTTGGTAAGGTACAAGTAATATATATCCTAATATGAATCAAATCATTTGGGGGAAATCCTTCCTAAAGGTTTAAGCTTGACCATGAATACAGCTTTTAAGACTTTAATTAGAGAAATAGCCCTGCATTATTTAAACAGTTCCTATACAGACCTGTATGCAAATCTATTTTTCAGGTATTCAAAGAGATTAAGAAAAATTCTTGCAAAAGTCAACTTCAAGATCTTTGGAAAAATATTCCTAACTGAATATAAATCTGCAAAGCTGCCCAGTTAGCCTCATTGATGAGCTTCTAATTCAGCATTTCCTGGCTGACTTGGAAAGTGTTGGTGAATCTCAGTGACTGAATGACTCTTGACTCTGATGCTGGGCATCAGTTCCTGTTTTTTAGCCCAACCCTCAAGAAAGTAACACAGTGGTACTTCCCAGATAACACAGTGGTAAAGAATACTCCTGCTAAGAGACATGTGTTCAATCCCTGGGTGGGGAAGATCCCCTGGAGTAGAAAATGGCAATCCACTCCAGTATTCTTGCCTGGAAAATTCCATGGAGAGAGAACCCTGGCTGGCTACAGTCCATGGGTTTGCAAAGAGTCAGACCTGACTGAGCACACACACACAAACAAGCAAAGACTTTCAAACTTCACTGTTCTGTTTTCTTATGCTTGCCAATGAAAAACATCACCAAACAGGCTAAATAAAAAACAAGATTTCCAAGAAATATTTTCTAAACAGAACAGCCAATTTCAGTGATGGATTAAACAAAATGGTAGCCAAGCTTTTCTCTTGTCATTATTTGACCAATATTTCTGAATTTATTATTCAGTACTCTCAGTTGTAAAGTTCCTGAAGAATCTTTTCAACTGCTAATACACCTCCCAATTTGTGATTAATGAACAAAGCATGTACACACAATTCCTTTAAAATAAATACAGCACCTGGGGGATTTTAGAAAATTCAGGGATTTGCAAGTAATTGAGAGCTTTGAAAAGAGCACTTTAGAAGTCAAACCTTAGAATCAGTTTGTAGTGAGGGAACTACAAGCTTTTTGGTAAAGAGACAGAAAATGGAAAGCAAGAGAATTCTCATTCTATAAAGAGGACTCAGATCAGTCCAAAACACGATGTTTTTCCTGAACTGAGTAATTCAATATTCATAAGAGGTAGATTTCCACCTCTCCCCCACCCTCTCCTGCCCCCTCACATATATCTTGCTTTTTAGCCTTAGCAGTGAACTCTACCATAATTAATGTCTTTTACATATGTGTGAAATTAGTCAGGAATGAAATGAACTCCAGATCTCTGGATCCTTGCCTCTCTTCCATGGAATTACTGTCTGACTATGAACTACTGTACCATGAGGGAAGAATATGAAGGCCAATGTGTCTGCTTATATGTGTGTGCATATATCTTGATATTATTTGCAAGTCTTAATGCTAACCATCATTTCAAGTTTTATAAAAGGATGTAATCTGGTACATGTAAATAAAACTCAGGGTTCTTGAAACCAAAACGTAAAAGTAGCATATTGCAATCAAAGAGCAGATGTTTTGTGATGTCAAGCTGAATATTTATGGTCTTGTTTTAAGCCAATCACTGAAACTGACAATTTGTCACAAATTATTTGCCTGTCTAAAGAAGCAATTTCATTAGAAAGATGTTTAAAAGTTTGCGCTTCAAACAAACCAATTAAAAAAAAACTCAGATTTTTAATCTTATGGAAAGGAAAGAAATTCAATACAAGACTGAGGTAGAAAAATTCTACAAATATATTCAAGAGTTTCTGATTAGTAGTAACTAGTGACCCATAACAACTAGCTCAGATATCTCTTAATTAGATTGTGCTAAACACTCCAATTTACCTGAAAGTTGAAAAATTACTCTCAATTTGGTTTCTGCTAATTTAAATGCTCAATCAAATTAACTTTAGTGATTAAATTTGATATAAAAAACATGTTTGATGAACATCTTATTTATTAGTTGGTCTTGGAAGTGTTTCCAGTTTATTCTGGCTCTTTAGACAAGGGCTCAAAAAGAAACTTGAGAATCTATATTTTGTAGACAAACACATCATTTTTCCTTTTTATTTTAGATGAGGTATACAATCACAGTACCCACTCCAGTGTTCTTGCCTGGAGAATCCCATGGACAGAGGAGCCTGGTGGGCTGCAGTCCATAGGGTTGCAAAGAGTCAGACACGACTGAAGAGACTTAGCATCCACACTCAATTACAGTAAGTCTCCTATATAGGAACAAGTTCCATTCTGAGAGCATATTTGTAAGTCTAATTTGCTCATAAGTCCAGTTTGTTCATAAGTCCAACAAAGTTAGCCTCAGTACCCAACAAACACAATTGGTTATATAATTCAGTTCAGTTCAGTCTCTTGGTTGTGTCCAACTCTTTGCAACCTCATGGACTGCAACATGCCAGGCTTCCCTGTCCATCACCAACTTCCAGAACTTGCTCAAACTCATGTCCATCAAGTTGGTGAGCCAGCCAATCATCTCGTCCTCTGTCATCCCCTTCTCTTTCTGCCTTCAATCTTTTTCAGCATCAGTTATATAGTACTGTACTTTAATAGGTTTATGATACTTTTCACACAAATAATATATAAAGAGCAAACACAAACACACAAAAATAAAATATTTTGAATCATACTGTACAGTACCTTGAAAAGTACAATAGTATAGTACTACGCTGGCATACCAGGGCTGGCATCGAGTGCACAGCCAAGAAGAGTTACCGACTGCAGGAGGGAGAGGAGGAGGGAGAGTGCAGAGCTGAAAGATCATCAGCAATAGGAGATGGAGGGCAAGCTGAAACTTTACTCATGCCCAACACTGATGGCACAGGTTCTGGTTCCTTAATTCTGGATTTAATTCTATCTACCCATTTGAAAAAATGATCCAGTGATGTCTGGGTAGTAGCTCTTTTTTTTCATCATGAAAATGAAAGTCGCTCAGTTGTGTCCAGCACTTTGCGACTCCATGGACCATACAGTCCGTGGAATTCTCCAGGGTAGAATACTGGAGTGGATAGCCTTTCCCTTCTCCAACCCAGGAATCAAATTGGGGTCTTCCTGCATTGCAGGCGGATTCTTTACCAACTGAGCTGTCAGGGAAGCTTTCTCATCACAGATGACATAATAACACTGGATTGCATTCTGAATGGCTGCTGCAACCTTCGTGTGCCAGTCTATGTTGGGGTGCTTTGCCTCAAAAATTAACAGTGCCTCTCAGATTAAGAAAATCCCCTTGCCGTTTCCTGCATCATGAGTCTCTTTGGTTCTTCAGTTACTTCTACTTTCCCTCGACTCTCTTGGTTCTTTCTCTGGGACTCCTTTCCAACAGTACTTCGTCAGTAAGTCCATGTTTATATCTTTGAAAGTTCAAAACGTGAAGGTTCATATGTAGAGGACTCATGTACTCACCATGTTTCTCTTATGCTAAGACATGTAAGTTCATAATTAAGCAGAGCCATAAATAATGGCACTTAAGTCTAAACGGTTTAGTGAAACTTGAGCCCTTCATTCAACATCTCTGCTGTAGCAGCATCTCTAGCCCCTTGTTATTCTGTTTTTATTGGAGTGTTCCAGCAACATGTTGTCTGACTCAGCTTTAAAGTTGTATCAGTCACAAATCTACTCAGACTTTTGAGTGCCTACTATCTGACACAAACATAGTCCTAAGAAATGGAGATACCACATTGAAGCAAACACAATCCCTGTCTGTGTGGAATATATAGACTGTTTTTTTTCTCTTTTTTTCATTATGTCAAATCTTATATCTCTGCATCTATCTTTTGTTATCAGTTTTCATCATATCTACCTTTTGCTCCTATCATCTGAAAACTTAACTTGGCCTTCTTTTGTTTACTGACCTATACACTGATCTTTACATGAAAACTGATTTTTAAGGTGTTTTGAAGGTGAAAATTTGAGTTAGCAGTGGTATAGTTTACCTGTAAAATATTTCAGCTAAAACCTGCATGATTCTGAGGTGTTAAAACAGATGTACTGAAAGTTTTACCATTTTCTCTCCTCTGGTTCACATTTCTAAGCTTGCTTCATTAAAGCTCAGTGAGTAAAACTGATTGACAAGTAAAGCAATGTAAATGCAAATGCCTCAATCTGTAATAGGGCAGCCCCTTTAGAAGGGAACTGATGGCTCTTTAATACAATATTCACTAAGTACTTATTCATATATTGAGAATCATCTGCAAAAAAATATCATTTTGTCCTTAGAAATATTTTCTTGTTGCTTTATTGATAGTCACCAAAATTATTTTTTAAAAAAGACATAAAATAGACCTTAATTTTCTGCAGGTTATATATGAGAAAGAATTCAGCATATAATCTCATGCACCAGAAGACCAATTATTCTTTGAACCAAAGCTACCACCACCAATAATGGAATGCCAACCATATTTTCTTAATTGGCTCATGAATATGTTAAAGTGCTAGAGTTATGACTCTGCATATTTATTAATCCTATGTTTTCCTATTTATCTAGTAAGATGAACTTTGACAAAGAACTTATATTGACTTATTTTTAATTTATGAAAAACCGTATTTTATATCTCAATATAATATCGTCACAGTTGTATACAGAATAATTAATGATTTTATCATTCCAAAACATGGTATATGGATTATATTCAGACCTGACCTTTATTTTATATTAATGCAAAATCTCTTTTTCAATACTTCTGAATGTTACTTCTACTTTGTCAAGTAGATCCAGATGTTGCAATTGTCCTTATACAGAATATTATTTGTCATCATTGTTTTCATTATGAATGAAAACATCCATTTTATTAGCATAATCCTCTATCAACAACCTGGTGCTAAATATGTTCTAGTTGATAAATATTGGCAAAAGAGATCATCTGAATAAAAGGAGGAGAATGCTTCTGGAATCTTTTTATTTCTGTTACAATGACTGTCTTTTTGCTTTCAGACCAGGAAGAACCAGAGGAAGTATGGAAACATTTGTCATCCTGGAATACAAGGTCAGGCACCAATCATGAGGATGATTCAGTTAATGATGGAAGAAAAAGCAGAAAGGAGAGAAAAGTTCCAATGTGTGAACAGATCCAAGTAGGGAATTGAGTCACCAACCAAAGTGTTGTTTACTGTACAATTACTCTTCACTCCCAAACACAGTTGCCGTATCCAGCTGTCAGAATGAAAGGACTATTTCCTAATGTATTGTCCTATCCAGGCTGAATCCATGGGAAACTGGCCTGTTGATATAGTAGGATCACATTTTTGCCAACTAGTGAGTGAGTTGTGAAAACCTTCACTCCTGCGTACCAGCTCAGTGCTTCTCAACCTTGGTTCAGGTCATGGGCATTCTTGAGATAAAATCAGATAAAAGATATAAACCCTTTTCTCCAAAAAGTGCACACACACACGCACAAATTTCTGTAAACAATTTGAAGTGGTTCCACTTTGGAACAAGTGGTTCACTTGTTTCCAAATACCCAATTATGATTCTCCCTTGGGCCATAGATTTCACATTAAGGATCTTCTATATTAGAGATGAGGAAAGTAGTTTTTATCAGTATTCCATGTATCAGATATAATAATAAAAATTTGTTGTTGTTGTTCAGTTGCTATGTATGACTCTTTGCAAACTCATGGACTATTGCATGCCAGGCTTCTCTGTCCTTCACTACTACTGGAGTTTGCTCAAACTCAGGTCCATAGAGCTGGTGATGCCATCCAACCATCTCATCCTCTGTCATCCCCTTCTCCTCCTGCCCTCAGTCTTTCTCAGCATCAGGGTCTTTTCCAATGAGTCGGCTCTTCGCATCAGGTGGCCAAAGTATTGGAGCTCTAGCTTCAGCATCAGTCCTTCCAATGAATACTCAAGGTTGATTTCCTTTAAGACTGTCTGGTGTGAACTTCCTATCCAAGGGACTCCAGCACCACAGTTCGAAAGCATCAATGCTTCTACACTCAGTCTTCTTTATGGTTCAACTCTCACATCTGTACATGACGACTGGAAAAACCATAGCTTTAACAATACAGACCTTTGTTGGCAAAGTGATGTCTCTGCTTTGTAATATGCTGTCATATTACAGCATATTACAATTTGTCATAGCTTTCCTTCCAAGAAGCAAGTGTCTTCTAATTTCATGGCTGCGGTCACTGTCTGCGGTGATTTTGGAGCCCAAGAAAATAAAATCTGTCACTGTTTCCCTTGTTTCCCCATATATTTGCCATGAAGTGATGGGACCAGATGCCATGATCTTAGTTTTCGGAATGTTGAGTTTTTAATAGTAATAATAAGCTATAAATTTTATTATAATAAGCACTTTATATGGGCTATCTTTCAATAACCCAGTGAGTTAGTTTTATCGTCCCCATTTTTTAAATAAGCTGGTGAGTGTCAGAGACTTGTTTGTAGTTAAGCAACCCATCACTGAGGACTTCAGAATACTAAATAGTCTCTTCATTGGTACTTACTGCTATATTTTCCCACTCTCTTTTCTCTGTTTTCCATCCTGTGTAGCTAATATTCCAAATTGTGTTCAGGACAAATTCCTGGCTCTCAGATCCCTAGAATATCACTTTGTTTCCCGTTGCATTCACCCAGGCCAATATTTACTCATTTCCCCACTGCAAGCTCCTACTCTGCTTTATGGCTGGCATTCTGTGTCACACTGTCTCTAATTTCACCAGCTGCCCAGCATCTAAATCTTCTGATATATAAGCCCCATACCCTTATGTACCCTCCCCCCACCAAAAACCCCCCCAGGTTTAGTTCCACATCTGTTCCTAAGCCAATGCTAATTGAGGCAGGAAGTAGATCTTGGTGTAGTGAGTCTTGGAATTAAATTACTTTAACAAGATCCATTGATCTAAACTCCAACAGCTGGGCCCCCACGTGTCCATGTCTGCCAACCAGATAGGAATCCAATGTGTTTTGTTTATGCTTTATGTGCCTCTGAGGTTTCCAGTTCAAGGCTGTCTCTTTGACAGCCTGTGAAGACTTTTACTATCTTGCAAATTAAATAAAAGAATATCCCTTGAGAGTAAAAATGTTAGGTAATACACGAAAGAACAGATAAGTTATGGGAAAAGCAAAGGACAGTTTTCATGCAGCAAGATCTGATTGTGATGTGGTTATCCAAATAGATTTATTTAACTAAAGACTGCGTCTTATAAAATCAAGCTTGGTCAGTCATAGAAATATAGAACATGAAGAGTTACAGGAGATAAATCTTGGCTGCGCTAATGCAAGAATAGTCAAAGGAACGGTTGCCTTCTAAATACCCACTTTGAGACTCAAAAACTTCCTTCCCAAGAAAGATATCCCTCTTGTGAAAAGAGATGCAAGGAACTGAAGGTTATGGACGCAGCACGTTCTGTATCCATTCACAAGAGGAAAATTTTATGATAAAGTAGATATGTTTTATGTTATCTTAGCCTAATGTCATTAAGCAATTTATACAGCATATCACCCCTGCTTACTTAGTTACTATCTAATTATGATTTGATTTTTCAATTAGTTTTTTCTGCAGGCAAACATTAATTGCTCATACAGATGATAAATACCTTTGTTATCTATGACAATGATTTTTTAAGATGACTTAATAAAGTGGTCTTTGAATATTATTTGATTTCTCTGAAAACCAGACTGCAGCTGAGCACTTGCTGAGGCCAGTAATTTGCTCGTTGTGTCAGTTAGATTTCTCATTGAGTATTTGCAAGTCAGGATTTATGTGACTTCTATAGTCTTAGATGCTTTTAAGTTACAATCTTTCAGTCTCTCATCACCTATTTTTCTGACCACCATCACGGAGAGGTTGTACATTCATTGCAGAAGGCAGATCCCTTAAGTGACTTAACTAATTGAGGCAGTTCCTAGGGCGACTCCATCCAGAACCAGGTAGCCTTCCCTTTATGGTACCACAACCAATTTTATCCTTCTGAATAGGTTTTTACAGTGTTTGCTCTAAGTTAGGATCATGTCTATCTTTGCTCCCAAATCTTTGGTCAATCTAATTCTTTGGCTTAATATGTATCCAGCCTCTGGCTTTGCCATGAACTCTAGCCATTTGGATGGTATCCAGAGGCCTGGAAACAAAGATTTGGCTTGACTGTGAATTTATGATAAACTTGCTGAGTGCCTGGCTCAAGAACTGTACTATAGCTCGTCTCTGTCTCTATGGATTCCTGGCTGAGGGCCTTTCATATAGAGAAAAAACTGCAAATGATGCCTCTTGGCCACTGAATGTTTGATGACCATCTGGATCCTCCCCTCTGGTGTCCAATATTCTGAGAGAGGTGAGCAGGCATAGTGACCTGGTTTATGCCTGAAGTTTCTATATCTTTTGAAAAGTCTCCTTGAACTGTCCTTGCCAAAATCAGAACCCATGGTCAGATCAGATTTCCTAACACTTTCTTCCACTTGGTTCCAGTTTTCTTTCCCTTACTAACGGTCATCTTGTAGAGGATCTTAAAGAACAGTATGAGAAATATTAAGAGATCCATATGTAAATCACGTCATCTCATCAGGGGAAGTTGTACCCTCCACAGACTCATAGGACAGAAAATGCAGAATGGATTAAAAAGGGAGGACACTTTTAGATAGTGTCTAGATAGTCTAAATAGGGGTCTGACACCTGCTTTGTGTGTGTGTGTGTGTGTGTGTGTAAATAACATTTAATAGAATGCAGCCAACCTCATTTGGGTTTCCCTGGTGGCTCAGAGGGTAAAGAGTCTGCCTGCAATGTGGGAGACCTGAGTTTGATCCCTGGGTCGGGAAGATCCCCTGGAGAAGAAAATGGCAACTCACTCTTTTATTCTTGCCTGGAAAATCCCATGGGCAGAGGAGGAGCCTGATGGGCTATAGTCCACAGGGTTGTAAAGAGTCAGACATGACTGAACAACTTCATTTTCACTTTCTTTCATATTCATTCACATGTATATTTTCTATGGTAGCTGTTGCCCTGCCCCAGAAGAGTTGGGTAGTTGTGACAGAGACCAGATAGTATGCAAAGACCAAAATATTTACTATCCGGTCATTAACAGAAAAAAGTTTTCAGACTCTTGGTCTACATGACAATCATGGAGACCTAGACTAATTACAGGGTTAGCAGTAAGAATGAAAGAAATAGTTATGAAGAACACTGAAGAATTTTTATTGCAATTTTACTGACAAATGCCTAAGAGGTTTTTATGTTTAGATCTCCTTCAGTTATTACATTTCAACTTTTTGCATAGCTTTCTCAGTGTGAGTTATAGGCACTTCACCTACTCCCCACTCCCCAAAATACTGCCCCCCACCAAAAAAAAAAAGGGAAAGAGTAGACAAAAAGAAAAAGAAGAGTCTATTCTGATATTCTAACTTGTCAGAAAATAGTAATGTATTACCTGTGAAACAATGCTGTTTTCCTCTGAAACCCTATGATTTGGGGCATAAACAAGGGGTAACCAACGAACTCAATCATAAATAAAATGGAATGATAGTGAAGGCAGAAGAAATGCATGGTGTATTTGCTAAAACACAGCTTCAGACAAAGTGGGAAAATGGAAAAATTCTGAGAAATAAGCGATGGACATGTCTGAATTCTCTAGAGAAAAAAAATAGTTCTCTAGAAAGATAAATATATGAATATGCAGTTGGCTAGACAGATGCATAGAATCCTATTATGTTAACTGAAATTCTTCTCTATGTGATATGATCTATTTCCTTTTTTCCCAGTGACCTTTCCCCTATTAATTCATTAACACGCAATGTCTCAGGGGATAAATTACATTGAATATAGTGGACAAAATGTCAATACCTTGGCTTCTGAGTTCCAAAATACACTCTTGAGACTCATAGTAGAGACATAGTCTTGAAAGCCAGAGCTTTTGACCTGTAAGGGTCAGCATATTGTATTTCTAAAAGGCTAAGCCAGAAGACATACCGTTGCTTCTCTAACTAATAGTGTGGAAAGATAACAGAAGCCTATCCTTGGACCTTAGGTTAAATATTGTCAAAACTGGGGGAAGGAGGAGGACTGAAAAGGATGCCACCACTCTGCTTTAGAAACTTGTATTGAGAACTGTCACTTACCTAAGATAACCTAGAACTGAACTGCTAGTGGGTAGAGTGTTCTACAACCTCTTACTGCGCTTGGGACAGGGCAGTATGGAATACAGAAGGTGCCTGTGACTTGTATTTCAAAGGGTGACTGGAAAGTGGGCAAACCTTTTATGTCGGCATGCCTTCTATGTTGGCATGCCCTGTGTCCTGCATGATCCCTAAGCTATGGAGTAGCAATGGTTGCAGAAGTTACCAGGCTGATGGGTTTCAGGCAGCTCCACAGAGTTTGAGGAGCATAGTCAACTAGTACTTGCTTCTGTATCCCTCAAACAGGGTCTGGATGTAGCTGAGAACTGAGAATCAAAAGGGCTTGTTGTGGAAAGAGGATGTAGAAGGCTTGACCTTGGGAAGGAAGACTAGATGGTATATAGGAGATCTCATTAAAGGCCAACAAGAGTAAATGTGAACAAGCAAATGTTGTGTGAACAGACGACATGGGAGAGGATCCGCATCTCTGCCCCGACACCTGTGTAGTATCTCGAACTAAATAAAAAACTGGATACAATTCTAGAGATAAGGATAGTGGGAAAGCCTAATTGACTGAACAAATTATACTTTTCTCTGTGAAAACACTTCATTGACTTCTCAAACTCTGGTGGGAATGAGTTAACACTGAATTAAATAAGATAAGGTTTTGGCTACTAGATGGAATGTTTACCTGAAGGTGAGAAGTACTATTTTAAAAATATATAATAGGGATTTTGTATTCTGAATGTTTGCACTCACTGTTTATCAAGAGAATTTTCCAAATTGTTTGCCTTTAGGAAGTAAGATAATGACCATTTTTTGTGCATGTTTTGTAATATACTTAAGATTATGACTATTTTGAATGTTTTGTATTATGCTTAACGTTTTACCATGGGTATGTATTATTTTAGTAAATATGAACACTGATCTGTTCCAGAAGTACTGAATTGGCTTTAAAGTTTGTTATTGTTTTTAAAGTGTACAGAGATTTTACGAAGAGAATTTTGATCCTATTGATAGCTTATGGTGAATGATGTTGGATTCATGATCTTCGAAGAAGATTTAGCATCGGGACCAGGGACCAGGGACTAGGCTTGATCACTCAAGAGCTTTTGTTTGTAGCAGAGTTGTACTGAAGTGGAAAAGGGACAGAGAAAGCTTCTGACATAATCAGAAGGCGGACAGAGAGTGCCCCCCCTTGCCAGTCTTAGCAAGGGAGTTATATACTTTTTAAATTGATTATTACAGTAAATCAAAAGAATATCTCAAGGTTGTAAAGATCTTACTAGACCCACTCCCACAGTTTACATTTTAAGATAACAGGATTAGAACTTAACGATAGAAAGATTTTACCAGATCCACTCCCATAATGTACATTCTAAAATATCAGGATTAGTCAGAAGGTTTTCAGGAAGGAGAAACTGTCCTCAAGCTGGATACATTGTTGTTATATAATCCTTAGTACAGAGTTTAAAATGCAGACTTCATACTTAAGTTCAGCCTTAAATTGAAGAAAGTAGGGAAAACCACTAGACCATTCAGGTATGACCTAAATCAAATCCCTTATGATTACATAGAGGAAGTGAGAAATAGATTCAAGGGATTAGATCTGATAGACAGAGTGCCTGATCAACTATGGTTCGTGACATTGTACAAGAGACAGGGAACAAGACCATCCCCAAGAAAAGCAAATGCAACAAGGAAAAATGGCTGTCTGAGGAGGCCTTACAAATAGCTGTGAAAAGAAGAGAAGCAAAAAGCAAAGGAGAAAAGGAAAAATATACCTATTTGAATGCAGAGTTCCAAAGAATAACAAGGAGAAGAAATAAAAAAGCCTCAGTGATCAGTGCAAAGAAATAGAGAAAAACAATAGAATGGGAAAGACTAGAGATCTCTTCAAGAAAATTAGAGATACCAAGGGAATATTTCATGCAAAGATGGGCTCAATAAAGGACGGAAATGGTATGGACCTAACAGAAGCAGAAATATTAAGAAGAGATGGCAAGAATACACAGAAGAACTATACAAAAAAGATCTTCATGACCCCACGTTGGTATAATCACTCACCTAGAGCCAGACATTTTGGAATAAAAAGTCAAGTGGGCCTTAGGAAGAATCACTATGAACAAAGCTAGTGGAGGTGATGGAATTCCAGTTGAGCTATTTCAAATCCTAAAAGATGATGCTCTGAAAATACTGCACTCAATGTGCCAGCAAATTTGGAAAACTCTGCAGTGGCCACAGGACTGGAAAAGTCAGTTTTCATTTCAACCCCAAAGAAAGGCAATGCCAAAGAATGCTCAAACTACTGCACAATTCTCCAAGCCAGGCATCAAGAGCAATGAACTTCCAGATGTTCAAGCTGGATTTAGAAAAGGCAGAAGAACCAGTGATCAAATTGCCAACATTCATTGGATCATTTAAAAAGCAAGTGAGTTCCAGAAAAACATATATTTCTGTTTTATTGACTATGCCAAAACCTTTGACTGTGTGGATCACCACAAACTGTGGAAAAGTCTTAAAGAGATGGGAATACCAGGCCACCTGGCCAGCCTCTTGAGAAATCTGTGTGCAGGTCAAGAAGCAAAAATTAGAACTGGACATGGGACAACGGACTGGTTCTAAATTGGAAAAGGAGTACATCAATGCTGTATATTGTCACCCTGCTTATTTAACTTATATGCAGAGTACATAATGAGAAATGCTGGATGAAGCACAAGCTGGAATCAAGATTGCCAGGAGAAATATCAATAACCTAAGATATGCAGATGATACCACCCTTATGGCAGAAAGTGAGGAACTAAAGAGCTTCTTGATGAAAGTAAAAGAGGAGAGTGAAAAAGTTGGCTTAAAGCTCAACATTCAGAAAACTAAGATTATGGCATCTGGTCCCATCACTTCATGGCAAATAGATGGGGAAACAGTGGCTGACTTAATTTTATCAGACTCCAAAATCACTGCAGATGGTGACTGCAGCCATGAAATGAAAAAATGCTTACTCTTTGGAAGAAAAGTTATGACCAATCTAGACAACATATTAAAAGGCAGAGACATTGTTTTGCCAACAAAGGTCCATCTAGTCAAGGCTATGGTTTTTCCAGTAGTCATGTATGGATGTGAGAGTTGGACTACAAAGAAAGCTGAGCGCTGAAGAATGGATGCTTTTGAACTGTGGTATTGGAGGACTCTTGTGAGTCCCTTGGACTGCAAGGAGATCCAACCAGTCCATCCTAAAGGAGATCAGTCCTGGGTGTTCATTGGAAGGACTGATGCTGAAGGTGAAACTCCAGTACTTTGGCCACCTAATGTGAAGAACTGACTCATTGGAAAAGACCCTGATGCTGGGAAAGATTGAAGGCGGGAGGAGAAGGGGACGACAGAGGATGAGATGGTTGGATGGTATCACCGACTCTGTGGATATGAGTTTGAGTAAACTCCGGGAGTTGGTGATGGACAGGGAGGCCTGGCTTGTTGCGATTCAGGACTTTGCAAAGAGTCGGACATGACCGAGCGACTGAACTGAACTGAAGTGAGCAGTGTTTAAACTGAGTTGTTTGTTGTGTAATCACCCATTCCTGACTTAAAGAAAAAAAAAAAAGTTTTATGTGACTAAGACTAAGGAATGTAGAGAAAAAAAGTTGCTTGTCCTTTGCTCCTCCTTGAGAATTCCAGACCCCTATCTCCTCCTTGGGGACCCAGACTTCTTATCAACTTGCCTAGGAATTGACTCTCTCACTAACCATGACTCTCACTAATGGCTATAATCTGGAAAAGGAACTCAGCCTCTCATTCTCTGAAGGAACACTCTTGAAGGTCCCTTTCAATCAAGGCAAATAATGGGGAAGTATGCACAATACGCAGTCTGGCAACCTGAGGGAATGGTGATGATATTATAAAAGGGTGTTCCTTGTGACTATTTATTTGGTCATGCAAGTTGATTAATGAGAAAGAGAGAGAGAAGGCAGGGGGAGAGAGAGAGAGACAGGCAGGGAGGGTGACTCAGTGACAATGACCCTGATAGTAAATGACGCCCTGCCCAGTGCTGCAGCGGCTGCCCGCGGAGGACAGCTTAAACACCAGGCGCATTGCCCTGACCAGTCTTCACATTGCTTGTCTTTTTAGTGTCAAAAACAACCACGAACAAAAGCAAAATCTTGCTTTAGCATTTTGCAGAAGACTCATTCCTTGAATATCCTCACTATAAAATGAGAACAACCTTGAAATTGACCTAGAGTTTCTTTTTTATGACTCGATAGGGAACTGTTTTCCCAATAAGCGTATAATGCCTTTATCAACATTAATTTTATAGGTTGTTGATGAGGATGTGAAAAATTTATTATTACAATGTAGAAATATTTTGAGAATATAAGTTTTGTTTTGGCAACACTGAGTGCAGTTTACTAAAATTTCATTTTGCTACTTTTAAGTTGATTTAAAATATAGTTGTTGAAATGATTTAGTGTCAAATAATGACATGCAACATGTGCTTTATGCTAATTTACAAAAAATTAAAATTATGTGTCTGTGTTTCTGTGTAGGGGTGGTGGTAGGGGGGAGGGAGGGCTACATAATTCATTGACATATATTTGCAAATATCCTGGGAGGTGGAGAGGTTTATTTCTGTTGAATAATAGGAGACCCAAGAAATACATAAATCAGTAATCATAAAGCAAAATGAAAAGAAGCTGGAATTGAGATGTTTTCCTTTCTTCTACTCAGGTGCATATTTCAGGTATAATTATTACCCAAAGGGGCAACATTACATGGCTGATTTAGGTTAGCTAAACAAAAAGAATATTATACATCAAAGTTGAATAGGAATAGGCAATGACAATTTATGTCTTTACTGCCAAAGAAACAAGGAGCTTTAGGAAGAAGATTAAATGTAATGACAGTTTAAAATCTTTCAGTATTGCTAATAAAATTGTCAAAATGTAAAACTAAGACCATATATAAGGGAACTTGCATAAACTTTAGAAATAAAATGCATAAAACTGGAGTGGGTAATTTATTTCTACCTTAAATTCATTGCTTTTATTTTATTAATCAAATTTGGTTTGTATTTTTTTCTTTCTCCATATATTCCTAGACTTTTTATTTGATTAGTTATATATAGGTTGACGCTTACTAATAGATGTATGTTTACAAATAAAAACACCAGTCACACATCATTAGATAAACTCTTTGGAAATGCAACAATTAGCTATGCATATCAATAGTATTTGGGCTTCCCCAGTGGCAAGAGTGGTAAAGAACCTGGCCGCCAATGCAGGAGACATAAGAGTTGTGGGTTCAATCCCTGGGTCTGGAAGATTCCCCTGGAGGAGGGCATGGCAACCCACTCCAGTATTCTTGCCTGGAAAATCTCATGGACAGAAGCCTGGCAGGCTACAGTCCATAGGGTTGCAAAGAGTTCGATAGGACTGAAGTGATTTAGCATGCTAGCACCAATAGTATTTATGAAACAGTTCTGTGTCTAATACTGTGCCATTATAAAATAAGGAATTTTACATTTTCAGTCGTTAATCACTTGATCCTTAAAATAGCTCTGTTAGTTAGGAACTTGGTTGTTATTCCCATTTGATAGATGAAGAAATTGAAGTCAGAGTTATATACTTAAGGCAAGGGATTATATTTTCTTTCATGGAGAAAAGAGATTCAAGGGACAGACTATGCTTGCTTAAAGCTGAAGAACACAGTACCAAACCATGTCCAAGCAAGGTCTTGGGGTGGAAGAGAAAAATTATTCTGAGGGACTTTCAGTCGAGTATATCATTAAAATTGATTCTGAGATACTCTTACTTCATCAAAATGGTGGATGGACTGAGAAGCTTTACAAGATTTGCTTCAGAGAAACTGAAAAATTCAAGACTCAAGAATCTTCTCAAGAAGATGAAGTTTTTCATCTTTAAGCAAGTGTGAAGATTTCACCGTTTGCTTAAAAAAAAAAAATCTTGGCCTTGAAAAAAAAAGAATTTAGTATATTTGAGTGTTTTCTTTAAGACACAATTTAAGTACTATTTCAAGGGCATCTACTTACTTATTCATCAAGTATTTATTAAACATCTATAATACAGCTATGATAGATGAGAAATTCTGTTAGAACCTTGGGATGGAGCACAGTTCAGTGGGAAAACAATCTATGCCTTAAAAGAATTTAAAAATGGGGAAGATGAATATTATACAAATACATTAACAAATACATAATTAGAAGATATAGTTTTAATTGAAGACAGTTAAAGAGTAGGGTGATATAGGCAGGTGACTTAGATCCAAGATTGTAAAGACTCCCTTGAGAAAGTGCTGTTAAATTTAAAACCTGAAGGAAAATTAGGAATTAGGCTAAGTGAGGAGAAAAAATCTCCAGATAGAGAAGGGGATGAGGGTGGAGATAAAGCCTGCTCCATGTCCCTGACAAATTTAATTCTTTTTCCTTGGTGAAGTATTGCAGACTTTTAAACTGAAGATTACAGAGTTAAACTAACATTTTTAGTTAATTTAACTCCTGGAGAGAAAATGGATTGAAGGAAAATAAAAGAGATGCAGGAGGCCTAAATCAGAGGTTATGGTAGATTGGACTACAGCCACGGGAAGATAGAGACAACCTATTTGTGATTTATCTATTTCATCAAAAAAGAAAAAAGAGAGCACTGCATAGACAAATGTGTGTGTGTGTGCGCCTCCAGTCTCTCAGACATGTCTGACTCTTTGTGACCCCATGGATTGCAGCCCGCCAGGCTCCTCTGTTCATAGAATTCTCCAGGCAAGAACACTGGAGTGGGCAACCAAGCCCTCATCCAGGAGATCTTCCTGACCCAGGGACTGAACCTGTGTCTCCTGCATCTCCTGCAGAGGCAGGCTGATTCATTATCACTGAGCCTTCTGGGAAGCGTGATACTGATTATTATCATTTGGTTAAGCTTATATCGTTTCTTAAGACGTAGCAACACTTTTGAATAAAATCTATAAGCTGAAATATTAATGGGATAGTATTGTCCCTATAACTTTGTGGATTTGATGCCATATCTATGGAGAGCAGTTGAAAAGAAAATGCTGAATGCATGAACATCTTGAAAAAACTGGGTATCTGGCATAGTGTTATAGAGAATTGTGTCATCCTATAATATTGTAAGTCAACTACTACTTTAATTAAAAAAAAAATAAAGATGTCCCAAATTTGCTCAGTTTTGATATCTCACAAAAACTAAGTACCTAAAAAAGCAGTAGTGTAAGTACCACCCTGGCAGTGTTCAGGAAGTTTAGTCTTTTACCAGTTTTATTTGTCAGGGAAAATGGACTTGTTTCCCAAATCTGTCCTGGCGGCCATCTGCCACTTGAGCCAACCAAGGGTCTCTAGACCCAGCATGACTTTTGTGTGAGTCACCACCTGTGGTCCTGAGGCTGGATTCTCTCAACAGGCTATCAATCCTTTCCCATCTACCCCCCATGGGTTACATTCCCTGGCCTCTGATTCCCCACAGTGATAAGTGAGTCCATAATCCTTGAGAAGATTTTCTGAAGGTTTGGGGCTAGCAGATAAGATTTGCAATTCAGAGGGAACAAAGCCGGAAACTATAAATAACCTTTCCCAGTTCATAACCCAGGCTCTCCCAGCAGGACCACTTTTCTCCCCAGCCTGTAGTCTGTAGCCTGAGTACCTGCAGGTACTTCTTGCTTCCAAAGTGACTCTCTTCCACTTATTCCTCCCCCATGGTAGGTCCATCCCCTCCCCTTGACTGCCACAACCAGAGAGAAATGCATGTTTCTCAGTAAAAAGTATCAGCAAGTGTACAATTCCATCCCTGGTGAAGGGCATCTCAATGTTATTTTGCAGAGCTCTTAAACCTGTTAATCTTGTGCTATGCTAAGTCGCTTCCGTCGTGTCCACCTCTTTGGGACCCTATGGATCCAGAGAGCCCTCCAGTCTCCTCTGTCCATGGGGTTCTCCAGGCAAGAATACTGGAGTGGGTTGCCACGCCCCTCCAGGGAATCTTTCCTACCCAGGGACAGAACCTGTGTCTGTTACATCTTCTGCATTTGCAGGTAGGTTCTTTTTGGAGAAGGAAATGGCAAACCACTCCAGTATTCTTGCCTGGGAAAGCCCATGGACGGAGGAGCCTGGTGGGCTACAGTCCATGGGGTCACAAAGAGTGGGACATGACTGAGCAACTTCACTTTCACTTTTCTTTACCATTAGTGCCACTCTGGGTCTCACCACTGCAGGGTGAGATTTATGTTTTACATTTGCCAAGGCAGAAAGATTGCAAAATGATTACCCCCTGGACAAAAATCACAATTTCCCTTCAGTTTGGATTCAACCTTTAGAAAAATAGACACCTGATCAAGTGCCAAGAATACTTGAGTCTATATTAGATTCCTAGGTCTACCAAAACAAAGTACCACAAATTGGGTAGCTTAAACCACAACATTTATTGCTTACAACTCTGGAGACAATAAATAAAAATTCTAGAAGTCCACGATTGGGGTGTTGGTGAAGTTGGTTCTTTTGGATGGTGGTAAGCAAGATGCTCTGCCCTCCCTTCTCTGACTTGCCTTGCCTGGTAAAGGCATCACCTGAATCTCTGCCTTCACATTCATGTGATGTGCTTCCCAGGTCTTCCATCCATCTTCCTTCTCTGCATATCTCTGAGTCCAAATCTTTCTTTTTATAAGGATACCAGTCATAGTGGATTGTGTGCATGTGTGTGTGCGTGTATGTGTGTGTGTGCACGTGCTCAGTTCCTCAGTTGTGTCTGACTCTTTGCAACCCCATGCATTGTAGTCTGCCAGACTCCTCTGTCCATGGGATTATCCTGGAAAGTATACTAGAATGGGTTGCCATTTCCTACTCCAGGGGATTTTCTTGACCCAGGGATTGAACCCATGTCTCTTGAGGCTCCTGAACTGGTAGGTGGATTTTTAACCACTGAGCCACCTGGGAAGCCCATAGTGGATTACAGGCACCCCATTCCAACTATCCTAATCCAGTATAGCCTCATCCAAGTTAGCCAATTACATCTGTGACCCTCCTATTTTCAAACAAGGTCACATTCTGAGGTACTAACTAGGGTTAAGAAGTCAAAATAGAATATTTGGGGTGGGCGACATTACTAAACCCATAACAAATCTTATCTCTGGCGAGGAACTATTTGGAGGACCCTGGTGAGGAGATATTACAAATATTACAAATTACACATATTATAAATCATGTCACTTCATACAATGGTTTGCTGAACAAATCTTTGGCCTGGAGTAAAGGGGTAACCCTGGAGAAAAGCGCCTCCCTCCTCCTACAAAAGAAATCAGCAAGGAATCCTTTCAGCACAGAGATTGTGGTGGAAGTCAGAAGGAGTTTACATATGGACTATACCATATAAAGTCAATGGACTATACCAAGTTTAGTCCATTTTTCTCCTTCTTATGATCTCATTGCTTTCTTTCAGATTATGAAAGCATTAAATGATTGTTACCAAACCCAAGTTCAAATGCTTGATGCACTGTGAGGCCAAATAACCTGAAACTTTGGAGTCTGGACTGAAGAAAGGTTTATTGCAGGACTCAGCAAAGAGAACAGGATGGCTCATGCTCAAAAAAAGACATGAACTCCCTGATGGTTTCTAGGGAGGATTCTTTTATAGGCAAAGCTTGGGGGCCCGGGGAGAGCTGCAGGGTGTGTGACCTTCCTCTGATTCATTGCTGGGGAGCTAACAGAGTGGTGTTCTAGGAATCTCAATCATCAACCCTTTGGTGGGGGCTCCAGCTCCTACAGAAGAACTTAGAGATTTGTATCAAGTTGTTATGCACATTACCCAAGGGGTAACCAGGACCTGCCCAATTGCTGTACTTTTTTTTCCTTTTGGTATTCTCTCACTGATGCTAGGAGAAGGCAATGGCACCCCACTCCAGTACTCTTGCCTGGAAAATCCGATGGATAGAGGAGCCGGGTAGGCTGCAGTCTATGGGGTCGCTAAGAGTTGGACAGGACTGAAGCAACTTAGCAGCAGCAGCAGCAGCACTGGTGCTAAAGCTCCAATACTCTGGCCACCTGATGTGAAGACCTGACTCATTGGAAAAGACCCTGATGCTGGGAAAGATTGAAGGCCGGAGGAGAAGGGGACGACAGAGGATGAGACGGTTGGATAGCATCATTGACTCAATGACATGATCTTGAGCAAACTCTAGGAGATGATGAAGGACAGGGAAGCCTGGCATGCTGCAGTTCATGGGATTGGAAAGAGCCAGACATGACTTAGTGACTGAACAATAATAATGCTCTCACTTCCCTAATTAGTAGCAGTTTGAAGCTGCTCTTTGGAACCCAGTGATGGAGGATGAAACCTTTTTCCTGCAAACAAGAAATAGGGCATACAGAAAAGTTTCTGAGCCTGGGAGGGCTCTTCAGAATCCTATTTGGTTTCATGATCATTGTAGAACATGTAGAAAACATAGGTGATTTTGTTCTTCTTGTTTAGTTGCTAAGTTGTGTCTTACTCTTTGCGACCACATGGACTGTAGCCTGCCAGGCTCCTCTTTCTATAGGATTCTCCAGGCAAGGATACTGGAGTGGATTGCCATTCCCTTCTCAAAGCAAACAAACAAATAAACAAACCAAAAAACTTAATGACCCAGATAACCACAATGGTGTGAGCCAGACATCCTGGAGTGTGAAGCCAAGTGGGCCTTAGGAAGCATCACTATGAACAAAGCTAGTGCAGGTGATGGAATTCCAGCTGAGCTATTTCAAATCCTAAAAGTTAAAGTGCTGCACTCAATATGTCAGTAAATCTGGAAAACTCAGCTGTGGCCACAGGACTGAAAAGGGTCCGTTCTCATTCCAATCCCAAAGAAGCCCAATGCCAAAAATGTTCAAACTACCACACAATTGTGCTAATTTCACATGCTAACAATGTAATACTAAAAATCCTTCAAGCTAGGCTTCAGAAGTACATAAACCAAGAAATTACAGATATTCAAGCTGGATTTAGAAAAAGCAGAGGAACCAGAAATCAAATTGCCAACATCTGTTGGATCATAGAAAAAGCAAGGGAATTCCAGAAAAAACATCTACTTCTGTTTCATTGACTATGCTAAAACCTTTAACATTGTGAATCACAAGCTGTGGAAAATTCTTAAAAACATGAGAATACCAGGCGATCTTACCTTTCTCCTGAGAAACTTTTATGCAGGTCAAGAAGAAACAGACATGAAACAATGGACTGGTTCCAAGTTGGGAATGGAGTACATTAAGGCTGTATATTGTCACCCTACTTGTTTAACTATATGCAGAGTACATCATGTGAAATACGGGCTGGATGAAGCACAAGCTGGAATCAAGATTGCTGGGAGAAATATCAATAACCTCAGATATGCAGATGGCACCATCCTTATGGAAGAAAGTGAAGAGGAAATAAAGAGCCTCTTGATGAAGGTGAAAGAGGAGAGTGAAAAACTGGTTTAAAACTCAACATTCGAAAAACTAAGATCATGACATTTGGTCCCATCACTTCATGGCAAATAGATGGGGAAAAAATGGAAACAGTGACAGCCTTTATTCTTGGGCTTCAAAATCACTGCAGATGGTGACTGCAGCCATGAAATTAAAGGACACTGGCTCTTTGGAAGAAAAGTTATGATGAAACTGGACAGCATATTGAAAAGCAGAGACATCACTTTTCCAACAAAAGTCCATACAAAGTTTTGGTTTTTCCAGTACGGATGGACCATAGTCATGCGAGCTTTGGACCATAAAGAAATGCTGAAGAATCAATGCTTTTGAATTGTGGTGCTGGAGAAGATTTTTGAGAGTCCCTTGGACTACAAGGAGATCCAACCATTTAATTCTAAAGGAAACCTACCCTGAATATTCATTGGAAGGACTGATGCTGAAGCTGAAGCTCCAATACTTTGGCCTCCTGATAAGAAGAGCTGACTCAATAGAAAAAAACCCTGATGCTGGGAAAGACTGAAGGCAGGAGGTAAGGGGGTGACAGAGGATGAGATGGATGGATGGCATCATCAACTCTGGACATGAGTTTAAGCCAATGCTGGGAGATAGTGAACAACAGAGAAGCCTGGCATCCTGCAGTCTATGGGTAGCAAAGAGTGGGACACAATTGAATGACTGAACTACAACAACAAAGGCCTCCACCCAGGTGGAGGATCGTAACTACTGGTTGAGCACAGTATTTGCAGAACACCATCCTGTTACTACAATCAATCAGAAGAATGTCTGCACACACTGGAAGATAGTGAAGATCCTCCAGATGTGTCTCCCTTTAAAAACTTTCATGGTTGAACGCAATTTTCACAGTTGGATTTTGGACATGAGTCTTCCTTCCTCCAGGTTCCCAGCCTCCTGAACGGAGCGATCTTTCCTTTTTCAACTAACACTTAACTCTCAAGTATTGACTTTCAAGCAGCAAGTTGCTGAACTTGAGTTTGCTTACATCATTGTTGCTTTGTTTGCTTCTTTTCCATTTTATAATGCTGATGAACTTTTTTCTTTTATCCACGTTCCTGATTTTGTGAATTGCCTTTCCATATTCTTTGTTCATTTTTCATTCAAGATTATATGCAAAACAGAAAAAGAGACACAGATCTATAGAACAGACTTTTGGACTCTGTGGGAGAAGGCGAGGGTGGGATGTTTCGAGAGAACAGCATTGAAACATGTTTATTATCTAGGGTGAAACAGATCACCAGCCCAGGTTGGATGCATGAGACAAGTGCTCGGGCCTGGTGCACTGGGAAGACCCAGAGGGATTGGGTAGAGAGGGAGGTGGGAGGGGGGATCAGGATGGGGAATACATATAAATCCATGGCTGATTCATGTCAATGTATGGCAAAAACCACTAGAATATTGTAAAGTAATTAGCCTCCAACTAATAAAAATAAATGAAAAAAAAGAAAAAAAAAGATTATTATTACTATAATAATAATAATAGCCATTATTATTGATAATTATTTTTTTTACTGATCTGTGAAAGCTCTTTTTCTGTCATACGTGACACAGTGTATTTTTTCCCAGGATTCTACTTGCCTTTTCATTATGTTTATGGTTTGTTTTAAAGTATAAAAATTTAATTTTTATGCCACTGATGATGTCAGTCTATCTTTGACTTTATGCCTTGAGATTGCTTTCTCGACTCAATAGCATATAAAAACTCATATATATTTCCTTTCTGTTTTGTGTTTTGTGGATTTTGTCTCTCTCTCTCTCTTTTTTTTTTTTTTTTTACTAAATTTGACTCTTTGGACTATCTGGAAATCATTTTGTGTGTGTGAAATGAGAAATGAACCACATTTATATCTTTTACATGTACTTATACAGTTGTCTGGGCTTTGCAGGTGGTACAGTGGTAAAGAACCCAGCTGCCAATATAGGAGATGCTGGTTCAATCCCTGGGTCAGGAAGATCCCTTGGAAGAGAAAATGGCACCAATCTCTAGTATTCTTTCTGGGATAATCCCATAGACAGAAGACCCTCGTTGGCAACAGTCCAGCGGGTCCCAAAAGATTGGACACTATTGAGCGACTGAACTCACAAGTGCCTATAAATGCAGCTACCCCAATACATAGTTCTCCTTTTCCCAACTTGAAATGCCATTTTTGTCATAGACCCAATTCTTAATTGACTAGAGTTGGGTTTTGCATTCTATTTCACGGAGTGATCTTCAAGGTCTCCTATTTAGCATTTTATTTTTATATCTTAGTATAGACATAAATACTTGAAGAAATAGTTCAAGTATTTATGTCTATAAATTCAAAAAATAGTCTTTTGTACTGTGGTACTTAGACTCAGTTCTCTAGTGTTCCTTTCTTCCTGGGGCAGCCTTGGTACTGGCTGCTTTTTAGCTTTTGGAAGCTGGAAATGGACCAAAGTTGAGGTAATGGGAGTGGTCAGCTTGGGTGTAGACAATAAGGGTGTGTATTGACTGCAGAGAATCCGCACAAACAACAAAATAACTGATGAATGTTTGTTAATCTGCTTTTTATTATTCCTATGTACCAGCAAATTTAAACAAAGTTAATGATAAAATAGGACTTCCCTAGTGGCTCAGCAGTAAACACTCTGCTTGCCATGCAAGAGAAGTGGGTTTAACCTCTAGGTTGGGAAGAAACCTTCCTGGAACAGGAAATGGCAACTCACTCCACTAATCTCGCCTGGGAAATCCTATGGACAGAGGAGCCTGGTGGGCTATAGTCCATGAAGTTGCAAGAGTCAGGCATGACTTAGCAACTAAACCACCACAATGATAAAATAGTCCTCTCCTAAAAAATGTTTTGTTGATTTAAGTTCTAAGCAATTGACATGGTTATGGTTGAGATTTAATAACATATACAGGGCTACAAATTAGTACATTTTAAAATTACTTATCACTGGATAAACATTGTATTCTCTATGGAAGGTAATTCAGAGAACTCCAAATTATATAGTCAGCTTCTAACACAGAGATTAGCTATACATGCTTGTTTGAAGAGTAAATTTTAAAACTTCATGATAATGTAAGCTTGTTTGGGGAGTCGTTTCCCAGCTCCTGAGGAAGTGGATATTCCAGCATTTAAATAGTAGATACAGAATGAACAAAGGAACATGTGTGTATGCTAGTAGCTCAATCGTGTCCAACTCCTTCTGACCCTATGGGTTGTAGCCTGTCAGGCTCCTCTCTCCATGAGACTTCCCAGGCAAGAATATTGAAGTGGGTTATCGTTTCCCCCTCCAGGGTATCTTTCCAACCCAGGGACTGAAGCCAGGTCTTCTGTATTGTAGGCAGATTCTTTACCTTCTGAGCCACTGGGTAAGCCCCTCAAAAGAGCATAGTGGTTTTTAAATTAGGAGAAATAAGACATAATGAATTCTCTGGTGAAGCTACTTTGGTGGAAATTTTTTGACTGTAGAGAAATTTGATGTCTGCTTTGATCAGTTTTGAAGAAGCAATGACATAGGCAGTTTGCAGGTTATGGAATTTATTGTTAAATGAAATTTTTATAACTATTTGCAAAAATTATATTTAAAGCTTTCCTTGTATGTATATCATTGTTTTATTAAAAAATAGTTTTGAAATGAAAATTAATACAAATAGTTTTTGCTCAATTAAGGGCAACTATAGCAACAAGGCTGCACTGTCTATGAATGTGAATATGTGAAGGAAAAATAGTTTTTTAGACATCATTTTCTAATCTGTTTAAGTTAAGGCCTGTTCTTGTTTGTATTACTTACTGCAACAGACCTGTATGTAGATTTGTGTTTTATTTCTAGTTACACTATTACTCTAATATTGATTTTTCTTTAATTAGTAAGTTTAGTTTATGGGGATAATTATGACAAAGTTACTGAAAAGGAATTTTCTATACCCGTGGCTTTTTTCTTGGTCATTATTGTAATTTGCTTCTTTTCATGATTATTACTGAAAATAATCTTATTGCATAGAAGAGAGGGGGTAAAAAAGTGCTCTGCTCCAAGATTTAAATGTGCTCTGTACATCTACAACTAGGTAGCACTCCCTTCTGGAGGAGGCCTTTCCCCAATGTCAGCACATCTGCCATTAGCTCAGAGAGGAGTTCCTACTGCTTCTATATTATTTGTACCTGAAGCAGCCTCTCTTCTCCCTCTGGTTTAGAGGATGTAAGGATATTCTGCTTTGTCTCCTCCATTAACTTTCAAGGCATGTTAGTTAGTTAATGATTACTCAGTCCAGCCATTCCAAGCACCTCAAAATTTCTGGTATACAGATAGCATTCTTCCTAGTATCATGTACTAGTAAATTTCAAAATTTTGAAATTTACATCTTGTAGGTTGGTCCCATGGCATTACCTTTCCAATGTCTTATCTGGAAGCCAAATACTGACCTTTAGCAACAGGAAAGAGAAGATAGGGAGGTGGCAGGAAACAATTTTCCATGTAAAATATGATCAGAGAACTCCATGGGCTTTTTTGGGCAAAGGGGAGTGACCTTCTGACACGTAAAAAGAAGGTAGCTCATCCTCTGCAATGATGCTTAAGCCACCTGTGTTATTTCTAACTTTAGTAATAAGAATCCTTGCTTTGAAATGAGTGGCTGAAATGCATTTTCTTTGATGAAAGTGCACACTGAATTTTAGAGCTAGAGCTTACTGTCTAAGCCCTTCATTTTATAGATGAGAAAATTAAATCCCAGAGGAGCCAAGTAACTCAAGTTAATTCCTCAAGGTAGTTAGTGGCAGAATTGGAACCAGAACTCAAATCTACTTATTCCTAATTAAGCATATTTTCTATTAGAGATACTGTTGTGCTCACGTTGACGTCACTCTTAACCTTTCTCCACAGTTCCAACCGTTGTGAGGATTAAGGACAATAATACATATTAAAAATGGGCCTGAACTTCTACCAGTCCTAGAAAAACCTGGCAGCCTTGCTCTTATTCTAATAAATGCTCCATGTGACAGAGGTTTTCATTTTTTATTTATTTATTTTTTTTGAGGTTTTTAAAAAGGATGAAAATTGTGCCTGTTTTTTCAGCTCTGTATGGGCTATAGCCTATTTTTTTTTTTTTTTTCCTTCTCGAGTGATATTGACACTTCTGCTCCAATGAACTAATGTTCCTATCTCAAATGACTGCTTTGGCAGAAAGGAAAATTAACATGTTAATCCAAAAAAAAAAAAAAAAAGAGAGAGAGAGAGATGGGAAGAACTCAACACGGGGAATGGTTGAGTGTCTTATAAAAGTTATCAGGAGTCAAATGCCAGTGCCTGATTTTAATTTTGAATGAATGCACTGGGTATCTATATAACAGCCTGACATATGCAGGTGATTGTCCATGACCATGATCATCACCCCTCCTTTTCTTCCTTCTACTTATCTACTTAAAGATTTAATAGTCTTTTCATTCCTCTCTGTATCATCCAGTCCTTCCTTACCTCAAACAGCTATTTATTGAAATTCTATTACAGTCTACATGATATAAGCATAGCTTAGAGAGAGAAACAGAGGTGATTATAGTAAATTATTAAAAGAATTAGGTCAGCAGAACTAGAATGTTAGAGAGGCAAGGAAAACAAAATTTAGAAAACTTGGTACGACCAGATCTGCAGTAAATAAGCAATGCTGTTAAAAGTATAGGGGGATATGAGTGAAACCAAAGGCTTAAGTATCATTTTTGAAGTCTGCTGCTGCTGCTGCTGCTAAGTCGCCTCAGTCGTGTCCGACTCTGTGCGACCCCATAGACGGCAGCCCACCAGGCTCCCCCGTCCCCAGGATTCTCCAGGCAAGAACACTGGCGTGGGTTGCCATTTCCTTCTCCAATGCATGAAAGGGAAAAGGGAAAGTGAAGTCACTCAGTCGTGTCCGACTCTTAGCTACCCGATGGACTGCAGCCTACCAGACTCCTCCATCCATGGGATTTTCCAGGCAAGAGTACTGGAGTGGGTTGCCAGTCAAAATTTTTTGTCCATCCTAACTGAGGATAATTGGGAGATGGCAACTTTTTGAACTCATTTGAAACGTCTTCTCTGAGATATTCTTCACTTTGCTAGTGTGATTCTAGTTTCTTTGCTTTGAGACAATAAGAAGCTGGATTCTAAATAGCTTGGTCTGAGAGCTCATAAAACATTTTCCATTCAGAAAATATTATACACTGAAACTAAGGATCTTGAGTGGAATATTTGGAAATATCTACAATATGACCAATGGTCAACAGTGACATGATAAGGCAAAGATGGTTGATAGGTATGGATTTAGAAATAAAAAAACAAGTGCGTTACAGGAAGGTTAGACAGTGTGGTAGAATGCATGTTTATAAGAAATTGTTTTATTAAAATGTGATTTTGACTGATACACTAGACTGGTTCACTATTCCTAAAGATAGTACATAAAATATCTTTCCAGCTGGTTAAGAAATAATAAGAAGGTAAATAATCAGTAATTATTAATACACAGAAGAACTGTACAAAAAAGATCTTCATGAGCCAGATAATCACAATGGTGTGATCACTCACCTAGAGTCAGACATCCTGGAATGTGAAGTCAAGTGGGCCTTAGAAAGCATCACTACGAACAAAGCTAGTGGAGGTGATGGAATTCCAGTTGAACTATTTCAAATCCTGAAAGATGATGCTGTGAAAGTGCTGCATTCAATATGTCAGAAAATTTGGAAAACTCAGCAGTGGCCACAGGACTGGAAAATGTCCGTTTTCATTCCAATCCCTAAGAAAGGCAATCCCAAAGAATGCTCATGCTGTCGCACAATTGCACTCATCTCACACGCTAGTAAAGTAATGCTCAAAATTCTCCAAGCCAGGCTTCAGCAATAGGTGAACCAAGAACTTCCAGATGTTCAAGCTGGTTTTAGAAAAGGCAGAGGAACCAGAGATCAAATTGCCAATATCCGCTGGATCATTGAAAAAGCAAGAGAGCTCCACAAAAACATCTATTTCTGCTTTATTGACTATGCCAAAGCCTTCGACTGTGTGGAACACAATAAACTGTGGAAAATTCTTCAAGAGATGGGAATACCAGACCACCTGACCTGCCTCTTGAGAAACCTGTATGCAGGTCAGGAGGCAACAGTTAGAATTGAACAGGGAACAACAGACTGGTTCCAAATAGGAAAAGGAGTACTTCAAGGCTGTATATTGTCACCCTTCTTATTTAACTTATATGCAGAGTACATCATGAGAAACTCTGGGCTGGAAGAAGCACAAGCTGGAATCAAGATTGCTGGGAGAAATATCAATAACCTCAAATATGCAGATTACACCACCCTTATGGCAGAAAGTGAAGAGGAACTGAAAAGCCTCTTGATGAAAGTGAAAGAGGAGAGTGAAAAAGTTGGCTTCAAGCTCAACATTCAGAAAACTAAGATCATGGCATCTTGTCCCATCACCTCATGGGAAATAGATGGGGAGACAGTGGAAACAATGTCAGACTTTATTTTTTTTGGGCTCCAAAATCACTGCGGATGGTGACTGCAGCCATGAAATTAAAAGACACTTACTCCTTGGAAGGAAAGCTATGACCAACCTAGATAGCATATTAAAAAGCAGAGACATTACTTTGCCAACAAAGGTCCATCTGGTCAAGGCTATAGTTTTTCCAGTGGTTATGTATGGATGTGAGAGTTGGACTGTGAAGAAAGCTGAGTGCTGAAAAATTGATGCTTTTGAATTGTGGTGTTGGAGAAGACTGTTGAGAGTCCCTTGGACTGCAAGGAGATCCAACCAGTCCATCGTAAGATCAGTCCTGGGTGTTCATTGGACGGACTGATGCTGAAGCTGAAACTCCAATACTTTGGCCACCTGATGTGAGGAGTTGATCATTGGAAAAGACCCTGATGCTGGGAGGGATTGGGGGCAGGAGGAGAAGGGGACGACAGAGGATGAGATGGCTGGATGGCATCACTGACTCGATGGGCATGGGTTTGAGTAAACTCCGGGAGTTGGTGATGGACAGGGAGGCCTGGCATGCTGCAATTCATGGGGTTCACAAAGAGTCGGACACAGCTGAGTGACTGAACTGAACTGAACTGACTGATCCTCAATGCAAGAATGAGAACCAGAAGGGAATTATTGTGTAGTACTCAGTTGAAAGTGAAAGTTGCTCAGTCATGTCCGACTCTTTGTGACCCCATGGTTATAAAGGCATAATTCAGTGATGAACCGATAATTCCTTTCCATGGATGAATTCTACAGAATAATAAATTTTGATGATGGGCAACCTTAATGTAGATGATTAAGAAATACCAGAAAGTAATTGAGAATAAAGACAGAAAAGAATTTAGAACTTCTCTTATGATCCAGTGGTTAAGAATCTGCCTTGCAAAGTAGGGGATGTGAATTCAATCCCTAGTCTGGGAACTAAGATTCCACATACCGAAACTAGAGAGTCTGTGTGCCACAGTGAAGATCCTGCAAGCCACAACTGAGACCTGATGCAGCCAAAAAAAATAAAAACATAAAAGAATTAGAAATGCAACATCATAAATGGAGGAAAGGGCGGGATAAGTAAATCTAAGTAAAGGCATATAAGGGCACTTGGATCTGTCTTATGCTCCCATCATGTACAAAAGAAATGAATAAAGTCAGCAATAAAGAACCACATGAACACTGGAATATATTGGAGAATATTTTTTGCCCTATACACAGCCAGTTATTCAAAAATATAATGAATATATTATGCATGAAAAAGAGTGTCAATTGATGTAACTACAGATGGCTAGCAATAAGTAAGACTTGCCCTAAATAAAATTTTAAAAATTGATGTAAATTGTTTATATACATGCAAAGATTTAGGCTGCAGATTTAATCCTTGAATTGATCATAAACCAAAGCAAGATAGCAGAAGATAAGTGAGATTGCATTTTTCACATACCCTCAAATCCTATTATTTTGAGCTGGGAATGCAGACATAAGAAATAAAATTTAGTTGTCTGTTTAGGAGGCATACTTCTTACATACTTGAACAACTTTACCATTTACTTTGTGGCATCGTTGATGATAGATGGGGAAGGGAGTTTGGAGGGAAAGGGAGAAGCATGTTTTCCATGTTGTTGACAGTCTGATCACCTCTGATGTTGACCCTCCTCCAATATCCATAAACACAAACAAGTCATATACTTCATTTTGTAACAGAGAGAGAGAAAGAGAGAATAGAGAGAAACTTGTTTACTATCACATGCTGGCCTGACGTGCCACCAGGTACAAATCCAAGCTATCTGATTTCAGATCATGTCACTATAATGCCTCTCTGATGTGAGTAAAAACAGAATGAACTATTGAAAATCTTTTTACATGTATTTATCCATTAATTTTGTTTCAGAAAAGAAGCCACTTCTGACTCCATGTTGGAAACTGTTTCTTTGACTTGCTTTCTGTTGGCTTTTGTTATTATAATAACATAATAACCTGCCTTTTAAAGGACCCTGCCCCTCTGCCTGACTGTAAACTAAAGTGCTTTGTTCAGCTAATAGAAAGATAATCTGACCCTGCCCACCTATGAATAGAAGAGATTAACACACCCTCTCCAAAGGCTGACCCTTCTTGGAGATTTTTTGTAACACTGAAGACCATTTTAACTTTACTTCCTCACTGCCTCTCCCTCTCTAATCTTCCTTTTGACTTTAGTTCCTCATTGTCTATCTCTCTCTCTGACTCTATAAAAGAACCTGGTGTCCAGGCCCCAGCAAGATGGTTACTCTGAGACATTAGTCTGCCATCTTCTTGGTCTGCTAGCTTCCCAAATAAGGTTGTATTCCTTGCCTAAACATCTTGTTTAGATGTTTGGATAAGAAAGCTGTGGTACATATACACAATGGAATATTACTCAGCCATTAAAAAAGAATATATTTGAATCAATTCTAATGAGGTGGATGAAACTGGAGCCTATTATACAGAGTGAAGTAAGTCAGAAAGAAAAACACCAATACAGTATACTAACGCATATATATGGAATTTAGAACATGGTAACTATGACCCTATATACAAGACAGCAAAAGAAACACAGATGTATAGCACAGTCTTTTGAACTCTGTAGGAGAAGGTGAGGGCGGAATTATTTGAGAGAATATCATTGAAACATGTATTATGTATTATCATATATGAAACAGATTACCAGTCCAGGATCGATGCATGAGACAGGGTGCTCAGGGCTGGTAACACTGGGATCACCCTGAGGGATGGGATGGGAGGGGGGTGGGAGGGGGGTTCAGGATGAGGAACACAGGTACAAAGGAAAAAAAAATAAACATCATGTCTCTTGGATTCATTGGCCTGTCATATGGTGAGCAGAGCAAGCTTGGACTCAGTAACAGTTTCAAATATAGAACAATGTAGTTCAGTCAGTTCAGTCGCTCAGTCATGTCTGACTCTGTGGGACCCCATGAACTGCAGCACGCCAGGCCTCCCTGTCCATCACCAACTCCCAGAGTTTACCCAAACTCATGTCCATTGAGTCGGTGGTGCCATCCAACCATCTCATCCTCTGTTGTCCCCTTCTCCTCCTGCCCTCAATCTTTCTCAGAATCAGGGATTTTTCAAATGAGTCAGCTCTTTGCATCAGGTGGCCAAAGTATTAGAGTTTCAGCTTCAACATCAGTCCTTCCAATGAACACCCCGGACTGATCTTTAGGATGGACTGGTTGGATCTTCTTGCAGTCCTTGGGACTCTCAAGAGTCTTTTCCAACACCACAGTTCAAAAGCATCAATTCTTCAGTGCTCAGCTTTCTTTATAGTCCAACTCTCACATCCATACATGACCACTGGAAAAACCATAGCCTTGACTAGATGGACTTTTGTTGACAAAGTAATGTCTCTGCTTTTTAATATGCTGTCTAAGTTGGTTCCTTTCAAGGAGCAAGTGTCTTTTAATTTCATGGCTGCAGTCACTATCTGCAGTGATTTTGGAGCCTAAAAAATATAAAGTCAGCCCCTGTTTCCACTGTTTCCCCATCTATTTGCCATGAAGTGATGGGACCGGATGCCATGATCTTAGTTTTCTGAATGTTAAGCTTTAAGCCAACCTTTTCACTCTCCTCTTTCACTTTCATCAAGAGGCTCTTTAGTTCTTCACTTTCTGCCATAAGAGTGGTGTCATCTGCATATCTGAGGTTATTGATATTTCTGCCTGCAATCTTGATTCCAGCTTGTGCTTCTTCCAGCCCAGAGTTTCTCATGATGTACTCTGCATATAAGTTAAATAAGCAGGGTGAAAATATACTGCCTTGACGTACTCCTTTTCCTATTTTGAACCAGTCTGTTGTTTCATGTCCAGTTCTAACTGTTGCCTCCTGACCTGCATATAGACTTCTCAAGAGGCAGGTCAGGTGGTCTGGTATTCACATCTCTTTCAGAATTTTCCACAGTTTATTGTGATCCACACAGTCAAAGGCTTTGGCATAGTCAATAAAGCAGAAATAGATGTTCTTCTGTTCTCTTGCTTTTTTGATGACCCAATGGATGTTGGCAATTTGATCTCTGGTTCCTCTGCCTTTTCTAAAACCAGCTTGAACATCTGGAAGTTCTTGGTTCACCTATTGCTGAAGCCTGGCTTGGAGAATTTTGAGCATTACTTTACTAGCGTGTGAGATGAGTGCAATTGTGAGGTAGTTTGAGCATTCTTTGGCATTGCCTTTCTTTGGGGTTGGAATGAAAACGGACCTTTTTCAGTCCTGTGGCCACTGCTGAGTGTTCCAGATTTGCTGGCATATTGAGTGCAACACTTTCACAGCATCATCTTTTAGGATTTGAAATAGCTCAACTGGAATTCCATTGCCAACAATATAATCCTCCTTCTAATTCAGTGCCTAGGTTTTTTTAATCTACCTTACACCATTTCTTTATCTCTTTTAAGAGAAATAAATTTTCTAATCCATTTTAAACATTGACCAATCAGTTTGTGATAAATGTCTAATCTGTGGGCTGCCAATCTGTGTAAGCTAGAATCACTTGATTCAGTTAGAGTTATTGAATTAGCTGTACTCCCGGAGTGTATTCTTTTATGTAAACAACCACAATAACAAAAATATTCAGAGGAGACTGTCTGGAGAAAGCACAAAATTCGTAGAGCCCAAGATACTGCCATCTTTCTGTGCTCCTTGATTTGCATTAGCAAGATAATTGTGGTGATTTCATCTGCAAGAATGAGATAGAAAAAGGAGAGAGAGAGAGAAGGGGAAAAAGAGGAGAAATTCCCTGGGTATGTTCCAGTGTCTCCTAGCTTATAGTCTATGGGAACTTGAATAGAATTTGTATCCTACTGTTGTCTGAAAATCGTATAGATCTTAATTATGTTGAATTGGTTTATGGTGCTTTTCAGATCTACCAAGGGATCAGTTGGTAAAGCATCTGCTTGCAATGTGGGAGAGACCTGGGTTCAATTTCTGGGTCAGGAAGTTTCCCTGGAGAAGGAAATGGTAACCCACTCCAGTATTCTTGCCTGGAGAAACCCATGGACAGAGGAGCCTGGCAGCTACAGTTCATGGGAGCAAGAGTTGGACATGACTTAATGCTATCTTTCTTTCAGGTCTACTATATCTTTCTACTTTTCTATGTATTCATTCTGTTAATTTTTGAGAGTTTGATATTGAAACTTCAACTAAAAATCTTACTTTATCTACTTAAAAAATAGTTGTAATACATAGTGTAACTCTAAGTATTAATAACTTTGTTCCATATTTTCCAAGTCTCTGTAAATGTGTTATCATACTTTCATAATTTAAAAAATAAAAAAGAAGAGGAGAAAGCATTATTTCCCTTCTAAAGAAACTTCCTAGAAAATCAGCAGGGTACTTGTATTTGATCAAAAATTAGTCATTGGCTACATCTAACCATAGAAAACAATACAAAACAAAAAACCTGGGAACTGTAGTCTTTGACCTGAATACACAGCCATCCTGAATAAAACTTGAGTTCTGTTACTAAGGTGGACAGTGACGATGGATGTTGGTGGAAGAAACTAACAATGTGTTGTAAAGTAAAAACTGATGTGACTCTAGAGGTCTATGAGAAAGGGGCCTGGGAATCAAAGCCCAATTCAGAAATCCACATTAAACCTAAAAGAGTAAATGGGAGGCAACTGTGTGCTAGGAAACTGGATTAGGTTTATTTGTACTCATTTATAATGGATTAAAATTTTAATTGTTGAGAGTCAACTTCTACTTAAAGGGGCTTCTTAAAGGTTGGATTTATGTAGCAGTAGTTACTTTAAAACTTTAAAATTCTTTTAGGAATGAAAGAAAGCCCCAATTTAATTATTCTAAGTCTGCATTCCCTGAAATCAATCAGACATGGACTCAGCCCTCCCCTTTCTGTTCCTGAGAATCTAACACAATGGCTTAAGAGGCAAGTAAAGAACCTCTCTTCCTTCTCTTTGTTTTATTTGCCTTAAACCACCATTGCTGAGTTCCAAGGTAGAGTGGAAATATATGCCAAAGAAATCTATAGATAATTACAGTCTATTCATTTCATCTTACTTCAAATTATAGAAATGAAACTACCACCGGATAAAGACATTTTCATAACCATTTTACTTCTGTGTTCCAAAGGATGTTGATGAGAGAACATATGCATGCACAGCCATATTCACAAACATTTATAACCTCCAGCGACTATAAAGTCTCATCTGTTCTATAAAGAAAGGCACTGTTCCCAGTGCTATTTGCCAGTGGACGCTTATCACTTGACAGTTACACTTAAAGGCAGAAGGTTCTTGACTCTGAATCCTATGCACTAAACACCTGTTCCCCGTCAGATGTTGCAGCTGACATTTTTTTCCAAGAAACCGAATTATTTTGTTGGGACAGTGCTTTGCCCTATGAACTGCATAAAAGAATAATCAGTGGATTGCCTGAGACTTCAATAGGCTCTAAGCTGAAAACAGAGCCCTCAAGGATTTTGACATGTGAAAAGCATCACCAGAAGATCCCAGTTTACCAACAGGCAGAGTCTCTTTAGCTGCTTCACCCCCGAGTCCTGCTGTGTAGACCCTCTGATGCTATTATTGGCACATTATTGAGACATTGCGCCTGGCTTTCAGATTGTTTTAAAAAGCAGCATTAAACATCTGGTTCTAAAGTTATCTGTATTTATTATAGGAAGATTGCAGCATGTAAAGAATCACAAATTACACAACCTACATTATTAACAACTGCAAGCTGCAAACTTAGCCTGTCATAGTTTTACGGATGCTGGTAGAAGACATGGTCTCCTATGTTAGAGATAAACGACAGTTTATTACAACAAGAGAGTATCAGCATGTCCTCATCTACTTTCTGAGCCTCAATTGCCACCGGATCACACAAAGAGGGCCCAAGAGCACCCCTATGCACAGTGGACTGTACTCCAGAAGACGGACACTGAATCATTTCTTACGGGCAATAGCCTGTCAGAACTTGGTCTCAGAGGAGACACTATCTGTATTAAACTGAATAGTACACCTAAGTATCCTTTGCTACAGAAGGAGAAACTACCTGTATCTTCCAAGACTGTTCACAACACAAGCATTCCTAGAAAGACAGTCTAAAAAAAGAGTAGTCAATACTTGAGAAATAAACAGAAATGCAAGAGACCCATAAAAAGAGATCCCCAAATATATAAACTAGTTACAACTAAAATATGTAGTAAAAAGAATGACATGGCATCTTGGGGGGAGGGCGGATATGTATAGACAAACATATATTTACTTTAAAAAGTTAGATCCTTCAGTAATACTATGTCATAAACTTGAGAATATTTTGTGCTTTTTGCTCCATAATTTTATAAGATGCTGTGTTCCTAAATATAGATTTACATTCAAAAAAGATTCCTAATTTGGGACATTTTCAAAGTTTCTAAAGTTTTACCATTATAAGAATTATCTACTGAAAAAATTTTGTGCACAGGCATAATGGTTTTCTTAGTATAAAATTCCCAAAGAGATGTTTCTGGGTGAAAGTTAGCAGTTATTTTTGAAGCTTTTGATAAACCTTGCCAAATTATTCTACAAAAAGTATGTATCAATTTACACTCCCACCAACAGTGTATGAAGGAATTTCTATTTTTAAGAAGACATTTTAATTTGAAAACTAAAGCTAATATTCAAGTAGCAGTTGTGATTTCCATCATTAAATAAATTATATATATTCAAGAAAGTGAAAGGGAAAGTCACTCAGTTGTGTCTGACTCTTTGCGACCCCATGGACAGAACAGTCCATGGAATTCTCCAGACCAGAATACTGGAGTGGGTAGCATTTCCCTTCTCCAGGGGTTCTTCCCAACCCAGGGATCAAACCCAGGTCTCCTGCATTGCAGGCAGATTCTTTACAGCTGAGTCTCAAGGGAATTGAATACTAGCTTCCTTCCTTTTCAAAGCATCCTGTCAAGGTTCCCTTTGAATTGGTTCAGAATTCAGGGTCATTGATCATTGGCATCTGCATCCAGCAAGCACTCAGTTAAGAGAGGACTGGGGAGCACCTCCAAGGTATCATCCTGCTATTTTAGCAAATAAACGTAAATGCTAAGCTACATCGTAAGCACAAGAAAACCAAAAGGAACAGGTTTCCTCCTTGCACGCATGCTCAGTTGCTTCGGTCGTGTCCCACTCTTTTCGACCCTATGGACTATAGCTGGCCAAGCTCCTCTGTCCATGGGATTCTCCAGGCAAGAATGCTAGAGTGGGTTGCCATGCCCTCCTCCAGGGGATCTTCCCAACTCACGGATTGAACCTGTATCTCCTGCATTACAAGTGCATTTTTTTTTTTTTTTTTTACTGCTGAGCCACTGAGGAAGCCCTTCCTACTCTATAAGAGCTTGCGATCTAGAGTTTATTAGGCATCAAAGAAGCCCCAAATAATCCTTGATGTGGTACTACACCGTGTAATCTGACAATATACTTTGTGTATGGAATTTGCTCAGAATAAAGTACATTTACATACAGACAAAAAATGTACACTCACATGTACATAAAACATGTACACTCATTTGTAATAATCCAGCAAATGTCAGACTACTTCATTAAAATAAGCATCTATGCAAAATTGTTCTGCTAACAAGTAATAAGAGGCATTTGTTGATTTGCCTATCAGTTTACCCATCCAGTGGAGAAGGCAATGGCAAGCCACTCCAGTACTCTTGCCTGGAAAATCCCATGGATGGAGGAGCCTGGTGGGCTGCAGTCCATGGGGTCGCTAAGAGTTGGACACGACTGAGCGACTTCACTTTCCCTTTTCACTTTCATGCATTGGAGAAGGAAATGGCAACCCATTCCAGTGTTCTTGCCTGGAGAATCCCAGGGTCAGGGGGGCCTCGTGGGCTGCGGTCTACGGGGTCGCCCAGAGTCGGACACGAATGACGTGACTTAGCAGCAGCAGCAGCAGTTACCTATCCAACAAATATTTTTTCAATCCTTCTTTCCTTGCTTCCTCCTTTCTCCCTCCCTCTCTCCCTTGAGTCTAGTTTTTCTCACCAAGACTTTGTTTCTTTGACTGAGATTTTACAGAGAACTTAATACATAACAGTTCTTTCCTATTCCCTCAAGTTTAGAGCCAATGGAGAGATAACCACAAGGAGTCAGGCAAAAAAATGAACATCAAGGTACCCGCTTTATTACCTATTCTCTACAGAATGTGAAGATACACTTACACTTTACCTCGGAATTAAATTTACTCATCCAGTCACATTCTGAGTTAGAAAACACTAGGCTTTTCCACCAGAGGTCTGCACTGGAAAACTTGAGCCTTAGAAGAAGGCTCAGGGATTCAGGCTGATGCCTCCACAGGAATGGACTTCCAAATTCATTAATCGGGAGAGATGTGAGGGTGAGGCCTGGAATGATCATTTTTGGAAATCTTTCCCTATGGATAGGTGAGAGGAGGGAATTTAGTGTTCTCCCTGATGTCCAAGGGATAAGAAAGCAAGGAAAGATGCTAGAGTTCTATGAAACCAATCATCTCATTTAATGGTGTAGGAAAAGAGGGAGAATAAATTGCCCAGAACTCACAATGAAGAAGAGGTAAAACTAGGATTAGATGCCAAGTTCCATGGATGTCAGTACAATGATATTCCAGGACACATTTGTCAATCCGGGGGAAAAATGCATTTAAAAAAATTAGTCAACATTCAGGCCTAGCAAAATTTTTGATTTTTTTAATTTCCCAACTACTTAGGTGGTTGTTTTGCTATTGTAAATAATGAATATTTTTACACAATTTAGGCTTAAAGTATTTACATGTAAAATGTGAAGAATGTGTTTCATCTTTATTCAGATTTTCAAAGAATAAGTTTATTTTACAAGGAACTTACTTTTGCATTATTTCAGAATCCAATGCCCTAGGATGAGTAAAGAAGAAACTTGGCCCAAGGAGGAAGAATGGAGGCTGATAATCAAGAGCTAAACTCTACATCTATGACCATTTTGATGAACTGACTCATCATTGTTTATACTTTAGTGGAAGATGCTTAGAATAGGAAGAAATATGCAGGGAGCATCCTGGGATAACAGCTTTGAAGAATTCACAGTAGAGTGGAGAAATTGGCTAAACCACCCTATAATTTTTATTTAATGACTTTGCTCCACACTAGGAGAAAGGCGATTTCTCCAAAGTTCTTTGTTAGGAGAGGAGGAGGGTGTGGTGCAGCCAAAGAAAAAGACTGAGGAGATGCTTATTGTTGCTGGTTGTTAAATAGGTTTCAGGCACACACTTGCCACACATATGTGCCTAAGAAAAATGGCAAAAGAGAGGGCAGAAAAAGTGATCATCTTGGGATTATCCTATGAAACAGAAACTGGATAAGAGAAGAAAATGACTGGCAATCAAACCCCTGAGTGACTTTCCATTGCCTTTAATACTTCTCTAATCAAAGGGCAGCATGCTGTAGAGAGAGCTGGCCAGAGCAGGGGAGATTATGCAGACAGTGACTTCATTCAGCGAAATCTTGGCATGATTCCTAACCTTTAGCCTGAGGGAGCAGTTCTAAATTTTATTTGTGTTCTTTACCTGAGAGAACTGATGCCTTCAAGAGAGCACAAGACAGAGGCTAAACAGACACACAATAAAATTATCCTCCTTGGATGGGTCAGGAGCCGCCTGATAACTTAGTCTACGCCTACATCAATCCCAGAGCAGAAAGGAGCGTTCGCCCTCAAGGAGAGCTGAGAGGTGGCAGGGTTTACAGCGGCAGATCTCCTGAAATAAATACACAGAAGGCAGACCCTCAGCGAAGAAGCCAGATATGGAATGATTAGTAATGACCTCTGTTTATCATTCTGTATGGTTTGAGACTTTCACCGTAAGCAAGTGTTGTTTTCTTAAAAAGTCAATAGTAAATTAATAAAAATATGGACTCAATTGTCACTGACAACTCAGAGGAAGCTGTAATTTGCCTGCACTTATGTGAAGATCACAAGCAGATTTCTTCCTTTTTTTCCTTTTTCTTTACAAGAGTACATTGAGGCTGATCATCCAGTTCATTCATTTGGGTAAATGGATAAGCAAAGATTAAATTTGGCATCATCGTTTTCATTATTTCTTGTTTTAGAAATTCAGGTTTATAAAATGTATTCTAGCAGAGGTTTAAGGAAATCAGGCTATCTTGTGGTCATCAGAATTTATGGAACTCTGTCCAAAACCCTCCACTGGATTAGATTTTAGCTCTGCAAACAGTCTTATCTCTTAAGAGCTAGGACCTGAAATTAAATTATAAATTGATACTATCAATAGCAGGAATGTTATCTTGAGCCTGGAAGGCCAGAAGGCTGATTGAATCTCATTCATCACTGATGCACTTTGCTAGTGATGGCTGTGTTTAGGTGTGAGAGTGTGTTTATGTGTTATAACTGGTTATAACAGCTGGTTAGCTGAGCTGGTTAGCTGTGCTAATGGTCACAGCAGGAAAAAGCACTACAGCTCCATAAGACAGTTAACTGCTTTGTTTAGTCATGATCGATGGTGATTCGGATCCTACATGGCAGTCTTATATCCAGCTGATCCCAGTAATAGAACCAACTTTATGGATAAAAACTTAAAGCTGTATTTTCTTTCTGGATTCAGAGAGGTGTGAAAAGTTGAATGGGTAAGCCAGGCAAAGTGCTTATAGCCTGTTTTTGAGAATCTGCATATAACTTGCCATGCCCACATTGTCTTCTTAGCGATTTCTACACAAAGGATATATAGTAACTCTACGTTGGTTCATTTGACCTGGAAATACTAGCATTCTTGAACTAGACTTGAAACGAATGTCAACTAAAACCCAATCATTTGTAGACTAGTCAGTGGCCTTAATGAGGGGGCCTGCCATGAGAGCTAGACCCCGAAATTAAGTAGTAAAATGGATAAAATCTTCTTTTTTTAGGGGGTTTTAGAAGACGCAGAGAGGGACACAAACACATAAGTGATGCAGAAATGGACCTTGATGAGAGAGAAGGTAGTAAGAAGATGTGATAATCCAGTAGAAGTTACAAGGGAGCAGATGTTGTGAACAGGAAAGAGTTGTGCAGCAGATTGCAGAGCAGAGAACATTTCATCAGGAGCAGTTGGAACACAAGAAGCAGTGGCAGAGAGGAGCTGAATAACCATGCTGAGCGGTGCTTAAAGGGAGCCTGCTCCCAGTGGCATAAAATAACAGCAAGGTCTTTCCAGCCAGGTTGTATTCTGAACAGCATTGCTTTTCTCCATGAGCCCCAGCTTTGTTATTGTGGAAGGATTCTGAAAGTTATCCTAGTCGCTTGAAAACCTGGCTATGCAGCTGTTTCTTGTCTGTCTTACTCCCTTGTGCATCCTTTAAAATAAAACTCTATTACATGAGGTATCTGAAGGTGGCTTTGCACTTGCTGCTTGAAAGGTCCTAACAGGCAAACATTACTTATTTTAACAAAGATATTTTATTGCTTTGGGACTTAGTTTTTAAATCTCAGATTATCATCAAGTTTAACCAGTCTACAGTTGTCACTAGCCTCTACTCCCATTTGGCCTGCAAGTCAGTGGTTTTACATTAAATCACTGAGAAACAACACATTCACAAAGTCTTAAATAAATTCAAAATATTATTGGAAAGATTTCATCCACATTTGCCACACATATTAAGTAAAGACTCATTGTATTCTTGGGCTCTTAGAAACCATTTCTCTTGACTTTGGAGTATTATATAACCAATAATATTTTGACAAAGGCTCTGAAGGTGGTATTTGGAAAGATTTCATAAAGAAATATAGAACACATTCAAACTGTGTGGGAACAATCCATAGCAGAAGTTCTTGAGATACAGATTGCTATGTAGGTTATTGATTATGACTCTATCTCTCTACTGGAAAGATATCAGAAACTAAATCAAGTTATTGTGTTGATCCATGGTTGTATGGTTGGTCAAATCTTCCTCTAATTGTGCATATCATTTGAAGGCTAAATTTTATTCTATAGGAACACAGACACAATATATACAATGAAAATCAATTAAAAGAGATAATCTCACATGCAGAAATTCATTTTTCACAGCACATATTTACATACTTTGATTCTGTATATGTAGGAAGATTAGAATTGAGCATTTATTCAGGAAAAACTAGAGACACGCAAGAGAACAAGGTAGAAAGAAAATCGCATTACTCTTAATCATAAGATGACTAGAGACACGCAAGAGAACAAGGTAGAAAGAAAATCGCATTACTCTTAATCATAAGATGAAGAAAGAATGAAAAATAATTTCCCAACTCAAAAAAAAATGAAATGAATTTCTTTTTACAAGATAAAAAAAATTAACAAATAGTTGTGTATTTGAAAATATCATTTATTTGGCTAATTGCTGTTTCAACTGGAAACCGAGGCATAGAATTAATGGCTGTTTGTCTTAGGAGATGTCAGTCTGTTCAGTGCTACTGTGTCAAAAATACCATAGATGGACTGGCTTAAACAAGGATACATTTCTCATAGTTCTGGAGGCTGAGAAGTCCAAGATTAAGGTGCCTGCAGATTTGGTGTCTGTGAGGACCTGCCTCCTGGTTCACAGACAGCTATCTTCTGTGTACTCACATGTGGAAGAGGTGAGAGTCTTCTGGGGTCTTCTATATAATGGCACTAATCTCATTCATGAGGGCTCCACCCTCATAACATAAGCACCCTAAAGCTCCCACCTTTTAATACCCTCAGTACAGAGGAAAGAATATCAGCTCATGAGTTTTGGGAAATAAACATTCAGTCCATAACATCAGGCTTAGCTGTGAATGGAGCTCAGTAGGGTCACTGAAGGTACCTAGAAATGGAGAGTAATTATGTTGGCAGTATCACTTAGAGAAGCAAGAGCCCTCTCCTCTCTCTCTCCCTTTTTTCTTTCTATTCTTAATATTTTTAAACTTTTTATTTTGAAATATTTTAGACCTTCACAAAGAGTTGTAAAAATAATACTTGGAGTTCTCATATATTTTTCCAAGATGTCAATATCTTCAATAATTAGAGCACAGCTATCCAAACCAGTAAGTTAATAATGATTGCTGTTCAGTCACTAAGTCATGTCCAGTTTTTGCAATTCCACGGACTATAGTACACTATGCTCCTCTGTACTTCATTATTTCTGGTAGTTTTCTTAAATTCATACCCACTGAGTCAGTGAAACTACCTAACCATCTCATCCTCTGCCACTCTCTTCTTTTGCCCTCAATCTTCCCCATCATCCAGGTCTTCTCCAGTGAACCAGCTCTTGGCATCAGGTGGCCAAAGTATTGGAGCTTGTGTCAGCATCAGTCCTTCCAATGAATATTCAGGGTTTATTTCCTTTAGGGTTGACTGATTTGATCTCCTTGCTGTCCTAGAAACGCTCAAGAGTCTTCTTCAGCACCACAACTTGAAAGTACCAGTTCTTCGGTGCTCAGCCTTCTTTATGATCCAACTCTCACATCCAAACATGACTATTGGAAAAAACATAGCTTTGACTGTACAGACCTTTGTCAGCTAAGTGATGTCTCTGCTTTTTAAATATGTTGTCTAGGTTTGTCATAGTTTTTCTTCCAAAGAGCAAGCATCTTTTAATTTCATGACTGCAGTCACCATCTGCAGTGATTTTGGAGCCCATGAAAATAAATTCTGTCACTGCTTCCACTTTTTCCCCTTCTACTTGCCATGAAGTGGTGGGAGGAGTGCCATGATCTCAGTGTTTTGAACACTGAGTTTTAAGCCAACTTTTTCACTCTCCTCTTTCACTTTCATCAAGAGGCTCTTTATTTTTTCTTTGCTTTCTGCCAAAGGGTGGTGTCACCTGCATATCTGAGGTTATTGATATTTCTCCAGGAAATCTTGATTTCAGCTTGTGCTTCATCCAGCCCGGCATTTCACACAATGTACTCTGCATGTAATTTAAATAAGAAGGGTGACAATATACAGCCTGGACAAACTCTTTTCCAAATTTGGAGGCTATTAGCTGTTTGATGTCTGGTTCTAACTGTTGCTTCTTGAGTTGAATATAGGTTTCTCAGGAGACAGGTAAAGTGGTCTGGTATTCCCATCTGTTTAAGAATTGTCCACAGTTTGCTGTGGTCCAGTCAAAGATTTAGTATAGTAAGTGAAGCAGAAGTAGACACTTTTCTGGAATCTCTTGCTTTCTCTATGATCCAATGAATGTTGACAATTTGATCTCTGGTTCCTCTGTCTTTTCTAAATCTAGCTTGTACATTTGGAAGTTCTCAGGTCACGTAGTGCTGAAGCATAACTTGAAGAGTTTTGAGCATTACCTGGCTAACATGTGAAATGAGCAATAATATGGTAGTTTGAACATTCCTTGGCATTGCCCTTCTTTGGGATTGGAATGAAAAATGACATTTTCCAGTCCTGTAGCCATTGCTGAATTTTTCAAATTTTCTGACATACTGAGTGAGGCACTTTAACAGCATGATTTTTTAGGATTTTAAATAGCTCAGCTGGAATTTTGTCAACTCCACCAGCTTTGTTCATAGTATTGCTTTCTAAGCCCCACTTAACTTCACACTCCAAGATATCTGGCTCTAGGTGAGTGACCTAGGTAACCATCGTGGTTATCTGGGTCATTAAGACTTTCTTATATAGTTCTTCTGTGTGTTCTTGCCAACTCTTCTTAATCCCTCCTGCTTCTGTTAGGTCCATACCATTTCTGTCCTTTATTGTGCCCATCCTTGCATGAATTGTTCCCTTGATATCTCCAATTTTCTTGAAGAGATCTTTAGTCTTTCCATTCTATTGTTTTCCTCTATTACATTTCATTGCTCATTTAACAATGCCTTCTTATCTCTCCTTGGTATTCTCAGGAACTCTGCATTCAGTGTGGTATCTTTCCCTTTCTCCCTTGCCTTTCACTTTTCTTCTCTCCTCAGCTATTTATAGTCTTCTCAGACAACCACTTTGTTTCTTGCATTCCTTTTTCTTGGGGGTGGTTTTGATCACTGCTTCCTGTATAATTTTATGAACTTTCATCCATAGTTCTTCAGGCACTCTTTCTACCAGATCTAATCCCTTGCATCTATTCATCACCTCCACTGCATAATCATAAGGAATTTGATTTAGGTCATACCTGAATGGGCTAGTGGTTTTCCCTATTTTCTTCAATTTAAGCCTGAAATATGCAATAAGGAGCTCATGATCTGAGCCACAGCCAACTCCAGGTCTTCTTTTTGCTGACTGTGAAAACCTCTCCATCTTTGGCTGCAAAGAGTATAATCAATCTGATTTTGGTGTTGATCATCTTTCTATGTCCATGTGAAGAGTCATCTCTTGTGTTGTTGGAAAATGGCGTTTTCTATGACTAGTGTATTCTCTTGATAAAACTCTGTTAGCCTCTGATTCATTTTGCACTCCAAATCCAAACTTGCCTGTTATTCTGGCCATCTCTTGACTTCCTAATTCTGCATTCTAATCCCCTATGATAAAAAGGATGTCTTTTTTTGGTATTAATTTTAGAAGGTATTGTAGGTCTTCATAGAACCAGCCAACTTCAGTTTCTTCCACTTCAGTGGCTGGGGCATATGCCTGGATTACTGTAATGATTGCTTTGCCTTGGAAATGAGCTGAAGTTTTACCCAAGTACTGCATTTTGGACTCTTTTGTTGACTGTGAGCCCTACTCCATTTCTTCTAAGGGATTCTTGCCTGCTATAGCAGATATACTTGGTCTTCTGGATTAAATTTTCCATTCCCATCTATTTTAGTTCACCCATTCCTAAAATATGAATGTTCCCTTTTGCCATCTCTTGCTTGAATGTCCAGTTTACCTTGATTCATGGACCTAACATTCCAGGTTCCTATACAATATTGTTCTTAACAGCATTGGACTTTACTTCACCACCAGACACATCCACAGCTGAGTGTCATTTCTGCTTTGGCCTAGTTGCTTCATTCTTTCTGGAAGGAAGTAAAGTCACTCAGTTGAGTCTGACTCTTTGTGACCCCAGGGACTATAGCCTACCAGGCTCCTTCGTCCATGGGATTTTCCAGGCAAGAGTAATGGAGTGGGTTGCCATTTCCTTCTCCAATTCTTTCTGGATCTATTAGTAATTTCCCTCTACTCTTCCACAGTAGCATATTGGATACTTTCCAACTTAGAGGGCTTATTTTATCATATATTTTTGTCTTTTCATACTGTTCATGGGGTTCTGGCAGCAATAATACTGGAGTGGTTTGCCATTCTCTCTTCCAGGAGACCACATTTTGTCAGAACTTCTTCACTATGACTCGTCCATCTTAGCTGGCCTTGTATGACATGGCTCATAGCTTCACTGGGTTGTGCAAGACCCTTTTCCAAGACAAGGCTGTGATCCATGAAGGGGAATATTGATCCAATACTATTAGCTAATTTGCATACACTTTTCGAAATTTGCCAACTGTCTCATGTATCTTTTTATGTTTTACCATCCAACCTAGGATCTCATGTTGCATTTAGACGGCATATCTCTTTTCTCTTCAGCATGGTGATTTCAATGGCTCTTTTTCTCTGTCTAGTCAACCCAACAAATTTGAAGAGTATCAGCTAGTTTTTTGTAGAACTTTACCAAAAAGAAGTTTTGCATTATTGGCAAGAATATCACAATAGAGATGCTGTGCCCTTCCCAATATATCACACCAGAAGATACACGAGTTTTATATGTCGTCTTATTGGTGATGTTAACTTCACCCAATCACTTGGTTAACATGGTTCCTGCCAGGGTTCTCCATTGTAAATTAAAATTTTCCCTTTGTAATTGATAAGCACCTCATGGGAAGATCATTGAGATGCTACATTATCATATAGATGATTCTTACCTGCAACAGTGATTTGTCCATGGTTTTGGACAAATTGTGATTTTCCATCTCCACTATTAATTTATTTTTATTAATTAGAATACTACTGTAGAGAAGAGCTATCCTTTTTTCTCATTTATTTATTCATATGAATTTTCTTCCATTTCAGCTCAGTTCTCCCCATCCAAATTATTACTTTCATTAGACAATGTCATCTTTTCTTCACTGGGGGCTCTAGCGTTGGTTATGAACATAGATTGTTACTCCATTCTCCCACTGTATTTTGCCATGGGTAGTGTCTTCACGGATTGACCTGAGTAATTGTCTTGGGTTTCAGGCTAATTCACTTAACTTGACACTTAATTCTTAACTTTCATTAACTCTGTTGGTGTTGGTTCTGGTTTTCAGCATTACATTCTTGACTACCCATTGCTCTTATTTAAGCCTAACTTTTACCAAAAAATTCCTCCTACTACTAGAAAAGTAATCTTATTTAATTTAGGAAACTGGAGAGCATGTTGCCATGACTCTCATTGTGAATATTTTATCTGCTGTTTCTATCCTTTCTTGTTTTAGTAATGAATTCAATTAGGGGTGACTTTTTCCTACTGTTTGTTGGTGAGGTGAGGTTCCCTGAAAAAGTCACCTGCCTTCCCCAAGGGACAGGCATCATCATTCAACTGGTGCTGCCCACACTCTCTCTGCCAAGACTCCAAACTCTGAGGAGGGTGAAGCAGAGACAGAGAACAAAAGCAGTTGGGACACATTCATCCCCATGGTGGAGACCTAAAGATACTGTCACTTAATTCATGCTAACATGGCATCTGAATCTTTCCTGGTATTTTTAAAACCTTGTTGTCCAAGCTCCTTTTGAATTTGTGAGTTTTACAAATTCAATAAATACATTTCATATACCTTAGCTAGAATCATTTTCTGTAGGTTTGAGAGGAAAACTCACTAATTCTTTTCCTAAGAGAAATACAGAAAAGATGACTACTTTTCTGATGTTAAAGACTTCAAGAGAAGAAAATACTAGGCGTTCTGTTGATGGAAACTGTGTTGGCAGCAAGGTCAGGAGGCTGACCTTTCCTCACAGGACTGTCCTGGGCTGTTATACACGGCAAACTTGGCAAAACAACGAGTGAAGGCTTCAATGCTTTAGCCATTGAGAAATCTACGTGCATCTCTCCTGGATCTTCTTTTCTGGTTTCGCTCACACTTTTCCCAACTCTTCTGTGTGCCCTTTGGGCTTGGCTTGCCTCTGCCCCTCTCAGCTGCCCACGCTCTGGCCAAGGCCAGTTTCTGCCACTTCTCTCAATCCAGTTCCCCCACCTGGGAACTCCACACCACTTTCAAATTATCCCAGTTCATCAAATTGTAACCTTAAACTCTCCACTGAGAATGGAATGGAAAATACACGTCTCCAGTCTAGTACTTTCCTCCCATCTTTACTACCTATGGAAGAAAGGGGATATCCTTAACAAATTCTGCAGCGACAGGAGAAAATCATGATACCTTTAGTAATGCTGTCTGTGCGTCCCTGAGAATATTCTATAAACCGAGCATCTGTTCTCACTTCTGACACTGAGCCACTTGCTCTCTGGGCTAAAATGGACCTCTTTTTTAGGTAAGTTTAGGCTAACTTACAAAGCTTTATAGCATGTTACTCATGCAAACCAAACAAGAGTGTGGTAGCATGACCATGAGGTAAAGACACAGTGTGTAAGACTTATTATCTTGAGGGGATCATGAGGTTCAAGAGTAAAAGGCAAATTTTACACAGGCAAACATATGTGGGTTGGAACTCTGCAGATTCCTGCAGTATGCATAAACTAGAGTTCTCCAAACAAAGATATTAAAACGAATGAAATAATCTTATGACTCAATATTGAAAAAACATGTTATGCTCACATCATTTTCAAAATATTTCCCAAAGGCCAAGAGAGAAAACCATGTCAAGATGGGGTCAAAGTAAAGACATAGTTGCTGTAACATTCATGTTCCCAAATGAATATTACTTTGGAAAACTCTGATAGCTGGTCTAGAGGATGAGAAATGAAAGGGGTGGGGGCAAGCTCCATTGTATACCTTCTTTCAGGAGTGAGATGCCTGCTCTTCCTCTCAAGAGAATGTGTATGGCCAGTTATCCAAACATTTCTAGGGTGGATATAGCCAGGATTGCTCAGAAGTAGGGCAAATAAGATGGTGTGAATATACTAAATGGACATCCAACCTTTATCTGAACTCATATAATACCAACTTCTTCCTTGAACAAAAAGTGCCATAGAGACTTTGAGGAGGGCTTTCACAGTGATGAGGTCCAACGAGACATTGTACTTAAGTTGACTGAAATCTCACCCTGCTTGTCAGGGGCAGATTCACATGGAAAAGCTACCCCCAGACAGAGACGGGAAGCTTGTCTCTGTGAGATATTCTCTTCCCTAAACCCACAAGCTGAGCACCACCTACCTCCTCCTCTGCATTCCCTAGAGACTTACTTCATGTTATCAGCACTGTTCATGTTATATTCTGATTGTTTGTTTATACATTTTTCTTCCCTGCTAAGCTGTGAATTCCTGAGACACAAACTCTGGCATTTTTGACATTCTAGCCAAAGCACCTAGCTGAGATTGGCTCCTATACAAGACGATTAAGAAATAGATTAAAAATAACCTTCTGACCTCTGGTCTCATATTACCCTTGCTTTTCTGTACTGTCTTATACTGTTATTTTTATTTTCTCATGTGTAGATTCTTCAAAGTTCTATGTTCATTGTGAAAAATTTAAGTTTTACATATAATAGGTAACACTAAAGGAAATTTGAAAACAGAACTTCTCTCATAGTGTTTTTATTTGAAATTTGTAAAAAGAAAAAAAAAAAGAAAAATTACTATTGTAGAATAGAAATTTACATACACTGTGAAAAAAGATTCAATGTTTACTTCTAGGAATGCTACTATTTCTCTCTCTATTATACCATGAAAAGGACTAGCTAGCAAAGGAAACAAGTAACTTCCCAAAATTTCCCTGTCTGCCCTTCCTGGGTGTTCATAGCACACCTGTCCATCCTTGCTTCTAGAATTTTCTATCACCGCAGTCAACAGTGGGCTGATGATCACCCAACTGGAAAGGGGAAAATATCTTTTCTGCTTCATCCAGCAGAGAAAAGATCATTTAAGAAAGTTGGAGTATAGTTGTTTTACAATGTGTTTGTTTCTGCTGTACAATGAAATGGCTTATCTATATGTACACATATATCCCTTCCCTTTTGAATCTCCAACCCCCATCCCACCCTCTAGGTCATCACAGAGCACCCACCTGAGCTCCCTGTGCTAGACAGCAGGTTCCCACTAGCTATCTGTTTTATACTTGATGGTGGACATAGGTCAACCTCATAATTAAAAAAGACACATGCACCCAATGTTCGTTACAGCACAATTTACAATATCCAGGACATAGAAGCAATCTGAATGTTCATCCAGATGAATAGATAAAGAAGGTGTGGTACACATAGCCATTAAAAGGAATAAAATTAAGTCATTAAGTCATTCATGTGGATGAAACTAGAGTCTGTCATAGAGAGTGGAATAAGTCTGAAAAAGAAAAACAAATGTTGCATGTTAATGCATATACGTGGAATCTAGAAAAATGGTACAGATAAACCTATTTGCAGGGCAGGAATAGAGACCCAATACTTAACAATAAACTTATATTAGAAACTAAGAGTAAATGAACAAAACACAGATAAGAAAATACATGAAAAGTAGCTTCTAGATGTTGCTTTTTCATGGATTAAGTAGTCCTGGATCATTGGGTACCTAGAATTTCCTACCTGCAATGCTCATCCTTATTGGACTTGATACAGAAGTCACTCACTGTGAGGCAATTGATGAAAACAATCAATGGCAATCATTTAGTATAGTGCCTGAGGCAAAAATAGTATTTTGGGCAAACAAGGGGCAGACCAAAACACTTTAAAGCAGAATCTGGGCATGAAATATCCAAAGAGAGCTTTGAAATGCTCTGATATAATCCTGGGAAGCTAGAAGATTATGTACAAATATAGGGCTCACCTTGAAGCTTAGCATATAAAGAAGTGAAAGTTTAATACATATTGAATATGTGCTCTAATACTCATTCAAAACACACTGACAAAGGCATCACCAGTTGGCATCACCAACTCGATGGACGTGGGGAGTTGGTGATGGACAGGGAGGCCTGGCGTGCTGCGCTTCACAGAGTCGCAGAGTCAGGCACGACTGAGCAACTGAACTGAACTGAAGCTAACTGACCAGAGGTTTCAGTGGCTACAGATGTCAAAGAACAGAAATCTAACAGAATTATTTTGGGAAAGTCACTAAATAATCAATCAGCAGCAGCAACAATAATAACAAACCCTGGGAAAAAAGAATTTCTCCAGTTTCTGGAGTTGCCACATTATATTAATGAAAATGTCCAATTTTCAAGGGAAAATTATGAGACATCTCAAGAAACAGGAAGGTCTGAGTCATACACAGAGAAAAAAGGCTGGATATTCAAACTCAGTTCAGTTCAGTTCAGTTGCTCAGTCGTGTCCGACTCTTTGACACCCCATGGATTGCAGCACGCCAGGCTTCCTAGTCCATCATCAACTCCCGCAGCTTGCTCAAATTCATGTCCATCGAGTTGGTGATGCCATCCAACCATTTCATCCTCTGTCATCCCCTTCTCCTCCTGCCATTAGTCTTTCCCAGCATCAGAGTGTTTTCCAATGAGTCAGTTCTTTACATCAGGTGGCCAAAGTATTGAAGTTTCAGCTTCAGTATCACTCATTTCAGTGAGTATTCAGGACTGATTTCCTTTAGGATTGACTGGTTTGATCTCCTCACAGTCCAAGGGACTCTCAAGAGTCTTCTCCAACACCACAGTTCAAAAGCATCGATTCTTCGGTGCTCAGTTTTCTTTATGGTCCAACACTTACCATACATGACTACTGGAAATCAAACTCACTAGACAATTTAAACCAGCTATTATAAATATGTTCAAAGAATGAATTAAAGCAATGTATAAGGAATTAAAAAAATTATGAGCAGGATTTTATCACCAAGTAGAGACTATCAATAAAGAGATATAAACTATAGAGAAGAAATTCTGGAGTTGAAAAGTACAATTTACTAAAGAGGTTCAACAGCAGAATTGAGTGGGCAGAAAAAGGAATCAGTGAACTTGAAGATTGTCTGGTCAATTGAGATTACCTGGTTTAAAGGATAGAAACAAAAAAGGACAATGAAAAACTAAACAGCTTGATAAAGAACATCTATAAAAAATTTATAGCTAACTCCAAACTTAATGGTGACAAAGTAAATGCTTTATCTCTAAGACTGGGAAAAAGGCTATATGTCCACTCTCACTACTCCTATTCAACACTGTACTGGAGGTTCCAGCAGGAAAAGAAATGACAGGTATGTAGAGTGGGAGAGAAGAAATATAACTGTCTTTGCAGATGACATGATTGTCTATGTAGAAAATGTCACATGATTAACAAAAAAACCTCCTGGAACTAATAAATTACAGCAAGGTTGTAGGATAGAAGGTTAATATATATAAATCAATCCCTGGTGGCCTAGTTGTAAGAATCCACCTGCTATCACAGGGGACACAGGTTTGATCACTGGTCTGGGAATATTATTCCACATGTAACAGAGCATCTAAGCCCACATGCACCACAGCTGCTGAGGCCGTATTCTGCAACTACTGCAGCGCATTCACCTAGATCCCATGCTCCACAACAAGAGAAGCCACTGCAGTGAGAAGCCTGAATAACTTAACAAACAGTAGCCTCTGCTTGCCACAACTAGAGAAAGCCAATGTGCAGCAACAAAAAGACCCAGTGCAGTCAAAAAAATCAACTGCTTTCTTATACCAGCAACGAACATCTGGTTTTATAACTTATTCATATATCATTGGAATTAGTTGCTTTTAATCCAAAAAAGATGTTATAAATTAAAATGTCAATTGTAATTCTCAGCACAAACACGAACAAAATACCTCGTGCACACGGAACATTCATGCAATAAATAAAAAATTATTAAAATCACATAAAGTATGTTATCCAACCAGGAGGGAATAAAATTAGAAATCAATAACAGAAATAAATCTAGGAAAATCACTAATATGTGGAAATTAAACATCACACTCTTAAATAATCAACGGGTCAGAGAATAAATCATGGGGAAAATTAGAAAACATGACGAATAAAAACAAAAATACAACACACCAAGAATTTGTATAATGTAGCAAAAACAATGCCTGGAGATGTAAGTATCTATATTAGAAAAGAAGAACTATGTAATAATAAATTAATAACCTAACCTTCCATATTATGAAACCAGAAAAACAAGAAGAAACACAACTCAGACAAGCAGAGGGAAGGACCTAATTGAAATAGAGAGTAGAAAAATCAATAAAACAAAAATTTAGCTATTTAAAAACATGTGACAAATCAAGAAAAAAAAGAAAAAATACAGATGACTCAAATGACTAATATCATGAATAAAGGGGGAGACATTATTATTAACCTTACAGAAAAAATGAACTATAAGGGAATACTATGAACAGTTATATGTCAACAAATTATGTGACCACGATGAAGTAGGCAAATTCTTAGAAAGACAACTGCTGAAATTGATTTAAGAAAAAATAGAAAATCTGAGCAGACTTACAACAAGTGATTTAGTTAATACTCAAAGAAAGAAAAGCTGATTTCACTAGTGAATTCTATAAAATGTTCAAAGAAGAAATAGCTGTATACATAAAAATTCTTCCAAGGACAAGAAGATAACACTTCCTAAACACTTTGTAATGTCAGCAGTATCCTGAAAATAATACTATTCATTAATACACAAACCAGATAGTTATATCAAAATAAGAGTCAACTCCAGACCTGTATACATTTGCAAATATGCATGGGAAAAGGTCCATCACCTTGCAATGCTAAAAGCACTTAAAAACTAGTAATGAAACAAAACCTAACACAATAAAAGGCGTTTACTAAAAACTCAACAGTTAATATATTTAATGTTGAAAGACTCCTCCTCCTATTTCCTCCTGTGTCACCTCCTACTCCTCCTTTTTCCCCTCTCTCACTCCCTTCCTTTCCCCTCTCTCCCTCCAATACATCAAACTCAAAACTATACAGCAAATGAATTTATATAGTGTGCATGTGTGCTAAGTCACTTCAGTTGTCTGATTCTTTGCGACCCTATGGACTGTAGCCTGCCAGGCTCCTCTGTCCATGGAATTCTCCAGGCAAGACTACTGGAGTTGATTGAATTTACAGACTTCCATCTAAAACTTTCTCATAGTTAACCAAACCAATTCCTAATTCCTTTAAGAATGAATTTATGAGCTCTCACTTTATATGTGTTCCATAAGCACCTTGTGTATAGTTCTTTTTGAAAGTGAAAGTGTTAATCACTCAGTTGTGTTCGACTCTGCAAAACCATGGACTGTAGCCCATCAGGCTCTTCTGTCCATGGGATTCTCCAGGCAAGAATACTGGAGTGGGTTGCCATTTCCTTCTCCAGGGGATCTTCCTGACCCAGGTGTTGAACCTGGGTCTCCTACATTGCAAGCAGATTCTTTATGGTCTGAGCTACAGGGAAGCCCATGGTCCTTTTTACTTACATACAATATTGTCATATATTATCAATATGATTTATTTAATAGTCTACTATTCTCACTAGACTTCAAACTTCTCAAGGTCAGGGATACATTATTATATTCCTGACAGTTAATCAATAATAAGATCCCCTGGAGAAGGGAATGACTACCACTCCAGTATTCTTGCCTGGAGAATTCCATGGAGAGAGAAGCCTGGGCGGCTACGTGACTGAGTGAGTAACAGTTTCACTTCACAACAAATGCCTATAGGATGGCACTAGAGTCCTAAAAGCTTAGTTACTCATTTCTTAGATTCTGATTTTATTTTCAATTATATGGCAACCCACTCCAGTATTCTAGCCTGGAAAATCTCACGGACTGAGGAGCCTAGAGTCTGTAGGTTTACACTCCATAGAGTCACAGAAAATAAGACATGACTGAGCATAGCACACACGTACATATAATCAAGGTTATAAGTGTTAAACATTAAAACAATTTCCAAGTACTAAAGGATTCTTTTCTATTAGGTAGAATCTAAATGCTTAGGGGAGGAAATGTGCCCTATTTCTTTATCTCCTCATAGGATATGTAGCCTGTGTTCAGTCAACATTTGTGGATTTTCAAAGCTGATGAGAAACACTTCAGTAATTCTAGAATCATGGTAGTTAAACACACTGGCAAAATCTTGACTGCTAGTTTGAATGTAGACGATTTATTTGTAATAAAATCCCTTCTTAGCAAAAAAGAGATGTGCATATTTTTGATCCTATTTTTATGATTATATCCTTGTTGTTCAGTCACTAAGCTGTGTCTGACTTTTTGTGATCCTGTGGACTGTAACCCAGCAGACTCCTCTGTCTTCCACTATCTCCTGGAGTTTGCTCAAATTCATGTTCATTGAGTTGCTGATGCTATCTAACCATCTCATCCTCTGCTACCCCCTTCTCCTTTTGCCTTCAATTGATCACTTCCTTAGAGATAATATATATATTTAACTTCCTGTGTTCAATACCAGTTCTTACTCTCCTTAGCAGTGTGACCTTAGGCAACCTAGCTATGCCTTCATTTCCCCATGTGTAAGGTGGGGATGATAATAGTACCTTCCTCATAGTCTTCTTGAGGAACTTAAATGTACATTGATATGGTCTGGTACATGGAATTTACTCCACAATTGTTTGCTATCATGATTACAACTAAGAAATGTTATCTACTCAGTGCATTATCTGAGTACAGAATCTGGCGCCTCCTATGGGAAAATGTTTTATAGTGTGGAAGAGGAACTTACACCACATTGTCTGTGATCACAGAGCTCTACACACCATATCTCATATGAGTCCAGCAACTCCAGGAGGGAGATCAGGCAGGAATTATTTATTAGAATATTCATTCTATAGACGTGGAAACTGACCGAGTTTAACTGACTCCGTTGCTCTTCAGGATCCAGGTAACTAGTTTGTTTGAACTATATTCTGAAGAAAAATGAATGCTGATAAAAATCACAAGTTTTGTTTTTATTTGGTAGAGTTTCTTACAGTATGTGAAACCCTCTTGTCCAGGCTTAGGGGTGTGAGGTTTGTTTGTTATATCTCTTTTTAAATTTTTATATTGTTTCTGTAATTGAATTCTCATTCTTTTTTTCCCTCAGTTAAAGAAAAAAGTCAGATGAAACTGTGCTTCTCATCTTCAGGACTCACTGGCTTCTAGATATTCCTAGGCATATCACCTTAGTTAAAAGCATCATTTAAGCTCTCTGTGCCTCAGTTTGCTCATATGTAAAATGGGAATAACAGCAGTATCCACCTCCTTGAGGCTCATGAGTGCTAAATGAATCAATAAAAAGCACCTGAAAGAGTGTTTAGCATATACTGAGTGCTCAGACAGTGTTGGCTTGACCTTCAAGGTCAGCACTCTTCAGAGAGGCACCAGGAGCAGGAATGCATTTAGGGAGTCCTTCCTTTTCTATCTTCTCCCGTTTTGGTGCCCCTTGCCTATGTCAATGAAAATTACACGTTACCCAGTGCTTGAGGCAAAACGTCAAAGAGTAAAGAATTGCTAATAGTCAGAGAAATGCAAATGAAAACCATGGTAAGGTATTACCTTACACCTGTCAGAATGGCTGACATCAAAAAGAGCTCAAATAACACATGTTGGCGAGGATGTGGAGAAAAGGGAACTCTTGTGCACTGTTGGTGGGAATGTAAATTGGTACAGACACAGTATGGAGGTCCTTCAAAAAACTACAAATAGAATTACCATATGACCCAGCAATTCTATTCCTGGGCATATAGCTGAAAAAAATATCCACTAACTTGAAAAGATACATACATCCCAATATTCATAGCAGCATTATTTACAATGGTCAAGATTGGAAAACAATCTAACTGTGCATCAACAGATGAATGGATGAAGATGTCACACACACACACACACACACACACACACAGAAATATTACTCAGGCATAAAAAGAATGAATTTTTGCCATTTTCTACAGCACAGACGAACTTGGAGGGTATTATGCTAAAGTGAAGTAAGTCAGAGAAAGGCAAATGCTATATGATCTCACTTATATGTGGACTGTAAAAAAAATACAGAATCCTAGTAAGTATAATAAAAAATGAAACAGACTCACAGATATAGAGAACAAACTAGAGCTTACCAGTGGGGTGAGGGAGGGAGGAGGGGTAAGATAGGGGTCGGGGAGTAGAAGATACAAGCTATTAGGTATAAGATATGGTACAAAGATACACTGTAAAACGTGGGAGAATATAGTATTATTTTATAACTACAAATGGAATATAACCTTAAAAATTGTGAGTCACTATATTGTACACCTATAATTTATATAGTATTGTACAGCAAACAATTCAATTGAAAAATAAAGTGCCATTAAGTGGGAGAAAGAGCAAGAGAAGAAGAGAAGGTAGCTGTCACACCCCCTTGGTTGAAGAGGGGGAAGGTCAGAGAAGACCTTTGTAGGACTCCAGGGAAATCTTAGGAACAACCAAGTAGAATCACTATTGGATGATTTGAATTTAAAACAAATTTTCCTCTCTTAACTTTACCCCTTAACATTTTAATGGGCAATATTTGGACCTCTGGTAAAAGTTTTCCTTTTTGCTACAAAATTGTGAATGTGCATATGTCGGTGTGAGGTCAAAATTATTCCATTTTTTTTAAGGTCAATTATCCTTAGCCATAAAGATTCAAACATCAAATACACCCAGGGATATGGACTACAACAAAGCTTTGGATTCACAAGAGTAAGAAAATTAAGCCTCTGGGGAAAATTAGCATACCAAGCCTCTGCTTTATCCCCCTTTGCCTTGTGAAAGTATTTTTCATCTCTGTTATGTCCCAACCTACTGTTAAGAATTCTTAAATACTTTCAAATACCTCGTGGTTAATATTGAGACATTGGGGCTTCCAGTAAGGCCTCCTTCTTCCTTCTGAGTTTCTAAAGCAAGTTTCCCTTCACAAAAATACTTAGTGCTGTTATTTTGGTAAAAATTTTCTATTTCAAGGGGATGACTAGAAGAAAACTTTCTGACCCACTACAAAATGGTTTATGCATTTTATTCTAAAGAAATGTTCCCATGTGCTTGAGCATTATTTAAATACTATAAATTCTCAGAATTCCAAAGTCAGTTGGGCACCACGAATGACTTCCTTTTCCTTTCTCTTCTTTTTTCTCTTAAACTTTCTATTTTGTGTTGGAGTGTAGCCAGTTAACAACGTTGTGATAATTTCAGGTGTATAGTAGAGCGACCCAGTCATACACATACACACATCCGTTCTCCCCTAAACTCTCCTCCCATCCAGGCCCCCGCACAATATTGAGCAGGATTCCCTGTGCTATAGAGTAGGTCCTTGTTGGTGATCTGTTTTAAATATAGCAGTGTATACATGTCGATCCCAAACTCCTTAACTACGGCTGCCCTCCACCCTTCCCCCCCTTTTGCTTTTCTGAGTCACTATTCTGCCTTCCATGTGTTTCTCGAACTAAGCATAACTTTATGTGTTTAGTTACATCCCTAACTAGAGGGAAAGTGTATGGAGTTAGTTAGGGAGACAAAGGAAATATATGGAAATAAATTAATAATACAACATTTAAATATGTATGTTCCAGAGCCAGGACTCATTAAACCTACGGCAAGTAAGTGAACATCTTTAATAAAGAGAATGGAGGGACTTCCTGGTGGTCCAATGGTAAAGACTCACCTTTCAATGCAGGGGTGTGAGTTCTATCCCTGGTCAGAGAGCTAAGATCTTACATCCCTTGGGGCCAAAATACCAAAGCAAAAAACAGAAGCAATATTGTAGCAAGTTCAATAAAAACTTTAAAAATGGTCCACATTAAAAAAAATCTTAAAAATAAAGAGAACTGAGAATTTAAAATGTACCCATACCTTTGGGATAGAGCAAGATCCACTTCTAGATCTCTTAATTGAAAAATAAACGTAGCCTAAAATTTGAAGCTTTGCTGGTTGCATCTCAGCCCAATACTTTTGCTTAATGGCAGTAGATATGCAACAACACATTCTTTTTATAATTATCATAAAAATTGTAGTGTGTCTATTAAAAATTAGGTTCAAGTTTGTTATACTGATATGTGTATGATGTGTTTATAATTAAAATCCTATGGATAACTGTGAGCGCTATGTTATCCTGAACAAAATATTAAAACTCCAAGGTAGCTTGAGTTTGGTAGCTGCTGCAATTCAGTACTTGCTCTTTTTCCAGTTGTCTGAACATCCTCACAATGAGCACATGCCCACAAAGGAGGCAGAAGCTGTTTTTGAACCTATGGTGTGATTTTCAGGGTAAAGAATGTATGAACACGGGGTTTGGTTGTGCACTGAATAGAGCCCTTCCTGGGCTTTACAGTAAGGACTTGATGAGAGAATTTGTTTTGTCCGTCAGTCAAGGACCAAGTGGGAGAAGGAAATGGCAACCCACTTCAGTATTCTTGCCTGGGAAATCCCATGGACAGAGGAGCCTGGTGGGCTCCAGTCCAGCGGATTGCAAAAGAGTCAGACACAGTTTAGCGACTAAACAAAACAAGAACCAGATTTTTGCCTCTAAGTTTGTTTGTTCCCACAAAAGAAATGATTATATTTTTAGGAGTGACTTTCATAGGTGGGGAAAAAAAGTACTAGTCAAAGTACTATTTTCATATAAAGAATGCCCTTTAATATCAGTCCAAAAATTATAAATGCAGAGTTTTAGTAACCAATGTGAAACACTCAGTGTTCTGCAGTAGGGGGTGGGGAAGTGGGCAGGAAGAAGAAAAGGGTGTGTGTGGCTGAGTCAAAGCCTGGTAGATTGGGGTCTCTCCCTTCTCCTTTACTCATCTCTTCATGCTGATACCCCTGATTTGGTTCCCAGGGAAGTTTCTGTGCTTGTGTTTCTGTAATTGTGATTCTGTCATCTCCTATCGGTCTCTTCAATTTGGGGGCCAGCGGTTTGCCCTGTGACCTGACTTCTTTTATGGATCTAAGAGGAGTTCATTTTTTCAAAATCTGTTCAGCTTTTTTACTTTTTGTTAGAGCAGAGTTGCAACTTTCACATTCTGGACCAGTAACTGCTCCTCAACTAATAGGAAAGGAGAGTTCTAGCATAACTAGGAGCTGTGAGTTCACCTTGCCATATTAACAAGTGCGTGCATGCATGCTTAGTCACTCAGTCCTGTCTGACTCTTTGTTACCCCATGGACTGTAGCCTGCCAGGCTCCTCTGTCCATGGGATTCTCCAGGCAAGGAGACTGGAATGGGTTGCCGTTTCCTAGTCCAGGTGATCTTCCTAACCCAGGGATCCAACCTGTGTCTCCTACGTCTCCTGCATTGGCAGGCGAATTCTTTACCACTGAGATACGTGTGAAGCCCCCATGTTAAAAAAAGAAAGCTTAATTCGGTGGTTGAATCAGGTTTATGAAGAATTTGAAAGATGGTAGCCTGAGAACAAGATGGCTGCATAGGAATCTTGGGCCCACTCTTGTGGTATAAAGGGTGTGACCAGAATCTTGGCAGAAAAGGGGCCCCCAGCTATACTGTTGGGGCTGTGCTATATTGCATATGCACCAAAAGGTTCCCGGAGAGGAAAAATAAAGGAAAGTAAGACTGGGAAGGACTATTAATTAATGTTTTCTCTCCAGAAATGTAATGTACCTCTCTCTACACATTTTGCAAAATTACAGGATACAACAGAGAGACACAAAATAAATTCCTAGTTCAGTTCAGTTCAGTTGCTCAGTCGTGTTTGACTCTTTGCATCCCCATGGACTGCATCACGCCAGCCCGCTCTGTCCATCACCAACTCCTGGAGCTTACTCAAACTTATGTCCATTGAGTCATGATGCCATCTAACCATCTCATCCTCTGTCTTCCCCTTTTCCTCCCTCCTTCAATCTTTCGCAGCATCAGGGTCTTTTCAAATGAATCAGTTCTTTGCATCAGGTGGCCACATATGTTCACATTCACATATGAACACACTTGAAATTCTATTTTTCTTAATTTTTTTGGTTGGTGTAACACCAAATTAAAAAAAAAAGTCTTGTAAAAAATCTTATGTCCCACTATATTAAATTGTAAGCAATTTTATTTTAGGTGCATTTCTCCAATTTACTCCTCCCTTTAAGGACCTTTTGTTAAAATTTTCAGGAGAGGAGAATACGGTGAAGTTGGCGCAAACCCCACGACTTGGGGTGCAGCCCAGAAGCAGCTGCTTGGGTAGTTCCCTCCCTGCAGCTTCTTCCTCATTCACAGTCCCGGGGTTTTGCTAAATGCCGTGGGTAGAACAAAATTATCTCAGTGCTTCGTGCCAACCAAAGAAAGGCAGTTAGCTGATTAAAACAAAGCAGAAGATGTCTTCCTTCCTCCCTAAAGGTGTTAACACCAATAGCTTTTTTTGGGAAAGGAATAACAAGAAGGAGAGGGCAAACAGCAGGGGTGGTTAGAACCAGAAGTTCCACCTTTGAGTCTTTGTTGGAGAACCTGCCACGGCCATCCTTTTGGGTGTGGTGGGCAGGGATGCCTGGGACATTTGTGTGTGTGAGGGGGTGAGATTGGGGGCTGGGGTCAGGTGGGGCTAGGGCTGGGCCTCTCTCAGGGGCCCACCCTGGGCTCTAGCTGCTCATCATCTTCTGTGCTGATTCCTATCAGATCGAGCTATCCCCCTGGTTCCCTCCCTACCACCCCCATCATAAATATATTTCTCTCTCCCTCTCTTCGCTATTAAATATGGTCCAAATTGAACTTGTCATTTTTACCCTTCCAGTCCTACTTTATACTAAACAAAAATTTTTACTGGCAATCGGGCCTTCCCTGGGGCTGCCCAGCTGCCATTGGGGTGATTAGGGTATTTCCTGCAGCTGAAGTCTCTTGTAATTAGCAAGCCCTTCAGGCAGTCTGGACTCTGAATTTAGCTGCCATCTGGTATCATCTGTAAATGACAATGGCCCTGTATCTTCTCTGTTGACTCAGCCCTGTCGGCAGCACCTCCCCACCCCCCCAGCAATACTCAGCTTCTCTTGTCAACCTCTAACTATCAAGGCAGCCCAGGCTCTAGATAACTTGCCAGGAGTTTCCAGATTCTTCAAGAGGTTAAAGTAAAAGGCCCCCAGGGGACAAGTAGCCTCCCCTCTCACTCTCTACCAGTGCTTCTTAGAGTATGGCTTTAGGACTGGCAGCAGTGGAATTCAGCATTGATTAGCTTTGTCACTGAAATTGTCTCTGGAATTTTAGGACTGGAATTATCTCGGGACTTACTAGAAACACACATTCACAGGCCTCACCCTAGACCTAATCAGAAAGATTGGGGATGAGCCCAGCAGCCTACATTCTAACAAGCCTTCTAGGTCATTCTAACACATGCTTAAGTTCTGGCTTCCCACCAGGGCTCCATGGACGTTTTGGGCAGGATAATTCTTTGTTGTGGGGGGCTGTTCTATGCCTTGTAGGTTGCTTCACAGTATCCTTGGCTTCTGTCCACTAGATGTCAGATTCCGGAAATCTGAGTTGGATCCTAAGGTGGTACATTTTTAACAAGCTCTAAGTTTTGCCCCTGTTGCTGCTCTGAAAACTGCACTTTGATTAACAACATTCTACAGGCCCTTGAAAGATTTATTGAATGAAGAAATAAATAATTAAAAGACAAGGATATATATTTTTTAGAATGTATCCTTTAGAATATATCCTTTCAGAAAGGATATCTATTTTTTAAGCATTGATTCTTTTTGTCATTCTACTCCTCCTTTCTGGACCTTTATCCCTTTCATTATTTCTATGTTTAAATATTGAGAAAGATCAACTTCATTTGAGTAAATGAAGTTTATATATAAAAAAACACCAAAGATCTTTGCATATGAATTATGTTACATTTAGGCTTCCCTGGTGGCTCATATGGTAAAGAATTACCTACAATGTGGGAGACTCAGATTCGATTCCTGGGTCGGGAAGATCCCCTGGAGAAGTAATGTCAACCCACTGCAGTATTCTTGCCTGGAGAATTTCACGGACAGAAGAGTCTGGTGTGCTATAGTCCATGGGGTTGCAAAGAGTTGGACATGACTGAAAGACTGACATTTTCACTTTATACTACATTTAGAGATACATACAAGTAAATTCTCCAAATCTGTTTCCCACCCAGTGAAAGATATATCATGCTATTCTAAATCCTAATGCACTCAACTAATATCTCTAATAACACTTTCTCTGTGTAGAGCACACTGGTCAACTGCTCATCTAAAAATATATGAATTCTGTTTGCAATAAATGCATACCTACAGCTGTATACTTTCATCATGTATAATTCCAAAATGTCATGTTTACTGGGAAAGGTTAATGCCTCATGGCCAAAAAATCCACATAAAAGAGAAAACTAGCCAGCAGGGCTAATTTGTTTTTATTGTCATATCAGTTAGTGAGAAACTGATTTCAAGTGATCTTCTATCACTATGTGAGAGTGATGACATTTGCAATTGCAGAAGTGGCCTAGGAATTTCCTTCTAGAGGTAATGAATTCCTGGTGCTTTCTTTGTTTCTCACTTAATCCACTGACAGGCATGGCTCTGAGGTGCAGGGAAGTCTGAAGTCTTGGGCATGGAGCCCTTGTTTCAGAAGTTAAAGGACTCTTGGGAGGACTTGAAGTTGGAAAACCCACAAGGAAAGGCACACTACCAAATATTCCTGCATGCACAATGATATTGTGTGATGGATAATAAGCAACATATCAAACCTGACATGCTGTTTTGCACCAAGCTTTAAGACAGAACTACATTGAATGTCTCAATTTCAAGAATATAGAAATATGCTCAATGGACACATTTTCATCAGAGCATCTCAACATGCCATTGGCCTTCAACTTCAATTGTGCTTGGGTTGCCAGTAAGTCATTGGCCACTGATGAACACATTATATTTAAGTGCACTCTTTCTGGAAGCATATGTATTCTTATTTTACCATGTGTGTCAGAAACTTACTAGCTGTTCAATTAGCTGCCTTCCTCTTCCTCCTGGGCAAGTAGTCAGATGGTATTTCCTAGTCTTCCTTTTAAGTTAGGTCTGGCCATGTAGCTGAGTTTTGGTTACTGAAATGTGTTCCATCTCCACACTTGGCCCATGACATCTTCCCAGGCACGAGCTTCCACACTCTTACATCTTGTGCTGGTTTGAGGCAGTTGGGCACAGTGAATTTGGAATGCATGTTTTAAAGATGGAGAAGCCAAAATATAAAGAAGTATGGGTCGCTATTCAAAGGAAGCTGTATTCTAGTTAGGAACACTTGCTCTGGTCTTTACATACATGAGAAACAATTTTCTCTTGTGCATGAGCCATTACACGTTTTGGAATTCATCCATTCCAATTGCTGGCATTACTTTAATTAACATGCAATGTATTTCTCGCATATAATTGGATACTCCAGCAGAGATGCCCTTTTACTATTGCAGATGCTTATTTCACAAGTTGATTTTGGTTCCTTTCCCTTCTTCTTTTTTTTAAAAATACAGATCCCAGACCATATCACCCTCTTTTAGCTCCTTACCACTTCATTGTTCTCACTACTTGATCCTGGTTCTTGTCTCTATTGTCTTGTTTTAAAGCTCACTGGTGGCAAGGTGTGTGAGACAGCAAGAGAGAGGGCAGAGGCAACATAAACCTCTACCTCACTACTCCTGTTCCTGCCCACTCTACCAATCATTCCTCCATTTATTCCTTTCTCTCCTTACTCTTTATCTTCCTTGGATGCTATTCCTTTATGTCATCACTTTATAAAAATTTTATTCTTATTTCCCACCATGCAAGAACCTCATTACTGCTGTTGGTTATAATCTTAGCTCCCTCTGCTCAACCAGTGTCTGGCTATACCTTATTCCCTCCATCATGGGTCATCTCATCATACAAATGTATGATTTTAGATGTAACAGGAGGCACAAGGGTAGGAAGATCACATAGAGAGTGCAAAACAAAAAGAAAAGAACCCTAAGACACATCAACCAGGGCAGTGTTGAGTCATAAAAGCCAAAGGAAGGGACTGTTTAATGAAAAGGAGAAGAGTTGATTATCTTGGGTGTGGCTGAGATGTTAGGACCCAGAAGAACTTTCTCTCCACTTTGGCAATGCAGGTTATCAGTGGCCTCCATGAGAGCAGTTTGGATGAAGTGATCAGAAAGACATTATCCTGAAATACGTCAGAGAGTTAGTGGGAGATGCAGGAAAAAAAAAAAAAGAAATTATATGTAGAAAACTCTCTTGAGTATTTCGTGAAAGATAAGAAAATTAGACACCTAAAAAACAGAGCAAAAATATAACTGCCTTCATGGAAAACTGGAACTGATAAAGGAAATGGTTGTCAAGGCATGGATATGCAGACTTACAGACTCAGGTTGAGGGTGATGTATGGCTACCTATAATGAAGATGGTCCTGATCAAAAGAGTAGACACATGGAAAGGAACGGGAGCAATAGAAAATAAAAATTGAGAAGGCCAGCAGCAAAGTTTTCTACTAAATAACTATGCCTATAAATGAATCTGGTGGCATTTTTCCTCTAAGAAAGTCATAGTCTCTTAAATAAGAAAACATTATTTTGAGTGATCAGAGAGAGGAAAAGGGAGATGAGAATTGTAAGCAACATTTAAATTTATATATACATGTGTTTACATATATTTATTTATATGGTAGAGTCACTGTTAAAAGCCTATTGAAGCGGAACTGAAATGCTGAAAATATAAGTGGGTCTCCAGCTTTGTCAGAATATAGAATGAGATGAAAAAAATATCATTTGCTTGTTCTTTGCAGAGCTGAGCATTCCATTTCTGGTACCACAACTGTCTACCATGTTCTGGTCTTACTTGTTTAAAAATCACAAAACATTGACAAAATCAGTAATTTACAGCACAGGAATGTTATGCAACTTGAGCTCAATTACACAAAAATGGAATCAGAAAATATCCAGGAAAGACACTGACTTTCATTCTGACAAGCAGACTGTATAAGGTGCATCACTCTGATGTCTGTACCTCAAAAAAGGAATCATCAGGGAATAAAATAAATTTATCTTTAGCTGCAATGATTCTAATATAGAACAATCTTGAAGTAATAGGACAACAATGAACAGATCACTTAATAATAAGTGTGTCTATGATAAAAGCAGAATTTTAAAAAAAGTTTTGTTTTTTATTCTATTTTACAGCTAAATAAGTGAAATGTTGTTGTTCAGTTGCTATGTCATGTCCAAGTCCCACAACTTAATTTGATTCAATTCAATCCACTTAAGCTCCTAGTCAACATAAGAAATATGTATTTATCTAGGAAGCCAAAGTCATATCAAATCTTGGGTTTTTAAAGTAGTTGATTTTTTCACAATTACCAATAATAAAATGATAATATAAATAATATGTTATTGTTTTATAATATATTATATTATGTATTTATTAAATATATCATTAAATTTATTTATTATATTTAATAAATTTATTTTATAGATTATTATTATTATATATTAAATATATAATGTAAACAAATACTATATTAGCAGCCTAATTCAGTATTCTTGCCTGGAAAATTCTGCAGACAGAGGAGCTTGCTGGGCTAGAGTCCATGGGGTTGCAAAGAGTCAAACACAACTTAGCAACTGAGCACAGTGTTATATATAGCATACATAAAATATTGTATTGTATATATATACACGTGTATAGGGCTACATTACCAGGGTATGAAAACATATTCTTGGAACTTGGAAATTTTAGCAAGAGATCTCATTATAGGAATGGCACCAGTAAAAGAAAAGCATGTGCCAAATGTGTGTTTGGGGATATTCTGGAGAAATCTATAGTTTTCTTAATTACAGCTACCATACAGTTGATACCTTTTACTGTTGTTGGCAACTTCATATAGATGAAACTTTAGAAATGTTGTCTTGAAGTTATGCAAGCTGAAATGGCATTCTGGAATCTCTGCTTTCTCTGTTGCTCTAGAAGAACACTGGGGAGTTGGGATGACAGAATACTTTGGGGAAAGACAGGATTGGCATCTTAACTAGAGGCTTAAGGACGTTAGGAAGAAAATGGTGGTCTAGGGGAAACACCTCATGGATGTATATCAGCTTTCCAGGCTTGCCATAATGAAGTATCACAAACTGAGTGACTTAAAATAACAGGTTTGTTCTGGAGGCTTGTTGTTGCTGTTTAGTTGCCAAGTCATGTCCGATTCTTTCCTACCCCATGGACTGCAGCACGCCAGGCCAACCTGTCTCTCACCATCTCTGAGTTTGCCCAAATTCACATCCACTGAATCAGTGATTCCATCCAGCCATCTCATCCTCTGTCGCCCTCTTTTCCTGCCTTAAATCTTTTCCAGCATCAGGGCCTTTTTCAATGAGTCAACTCTTTGCATCAGGTGGCCAAAGTATTGGAGCTCCAGTTTCACCATCAGTTCTTCCAGTGACTATTCGGGGTTAATTTCCTTTAGGATAGACTGGTTTGAGCTCCTTACCATCCAAAGGGCTCTCAAGAGTCTTCTCCAGCACCACAGCGCAAAAGCATCACTAGGAATCCAAAATGAAGGTATTAGTAAGGTTACGCTTGCTCTGAAACCTGTAGGAAAGAATCTTTCTTTGCTTCTTTCCAACTTCTGGGATCCTTGGCTATCCTTGGTGTTCCTTGACTTTTTGCTATATCACTGCAAACTCAGTCTTGATGGTCACATGATATTCTCCTCGTGTGTCTGGAGCTCTACATGGCTCTCTCCTCTTCTACATGAACACCAGTCATGTTGAATTAGGGCCCACCCCAAGGACCTCACCTTAAATTGATTAACCAACAAAGATCCTATTTTCAAATAAGATCATGTTCACAGGTACCAAGGGTTAAGAGTTCAATATTTCGTTGGGGACACAATTCAGCCCATAACAGCAGGTAGGACTTGGATACTTTTCTACAGAGAGTGAGATGCAATATTCTGTATTAGGTTACCAGCAGAGCTGTTCTCTGTCTAATGTGACTAGTGCTGTTATCCCCAAATCTTCAATAAACTTCTATCACTTCCTGATTGAGTAGCATGTGCACAAAATCAAGGTAAAAGATCTTTGTTCCAAGCCTTAACCTGGATGGGACAGAGAGAAGAAACAGACAATATGGGACAGAAGAGAGAAGAGTTGAGTGCTGAATAATATAGAATACAAGCTAAGTTTCTGTAACAAGGAACAGACAAACACAGTGGTTTACATAAAACAGAAGTTCAATTCTCTTTGATCTCACAGTCCAAGGGTCAGTCATCAGTCCAAGTCAGGCAGGCAACTCTCCACCAGGTCATCAAGGGACCCAGGTTAGTGAGCATTTATGGGCCCAAGTTGACTAAGTTATTATTACTGACTTCTAACCAGCAGAAAGTGAAAAAAAAAGAACAAAAGGTGAACAGCTTCTTTGTAGAAGGCAATGATTCAGAAGTTGCAAACATTGTTTCCTCTTAAATATCACTGACCAGAACAAGGTCAGATAGTTCCATCTGGGTGCAAAAGAAACTGGGAAATGTAGTCTCTATCTGACTAATGCTGTGCCTTGCTGAAGCCTGGTAGGAGGGGAATTCTAAGTCAAATGATGAGTGAGAACAGATACTGGGGTGGAGGGGCAATTAGCTAACTTTGCCAAGGATAACAATAACATGAGTGAGACCAGCAGTTCACTGAGAATAAGAAATTGTTAGAAGTAACCAAGTTAAGCCCCAGGAATTCTCAGAGATCCCAGCACTTTCAAAAGATAGCATAACAGTCAAATGTGTACATTGGGGAGCTAAGTGTAGCATTTGGCAAAGGGCCTAATCAATGGTTTTTGTTTTTTTTTTTAATTTTGAGGCATGCTGTGACTATAGCTGGTAACCAGATTTTATATAGTGAAAGAGGGAGCCTTAAGTTGGAATATCAACTTTAGAAAAGTAAAAAAGAGGCAGCTACAGTAAACTATAGTAAATCAATGTAATAAATTTGGCTTTAGTAAAGGAGAAGAGTCTTCAAAGTTGATTTGTAATCAGTTAACACATATTGATTGAAAAACAAGCAACTAAAGAATTTTAGAGAGAAGTTATAGAGAAATACAAAGGATAGAAAAAAAACAAATGAAATAATCTTTATCTTGAGATTTAAAGCAAGGCATTAAATTTCTAAAGATAATGCTGATATATATATATATATATATATACATATACATATATGTATATACATCCTATAATATTATAAATATCTTATAAAGTTCTAGTAGCAAGATCCAAGAAGAAAATCTTCTGAGTAATGAACTTAATATGTTGTCTCCTAAAACACTTTGAAATGGACATTCATTTGGATATAAAAATAATCTAATATTTGTTTAAAAATCAATTTAAGAAAAACTACCAGAACTAATGCACACACACACAAATGTCCTTTTCAACATAGGGGACTGGAATGCAAAAGTAGGAAGTCAAGAGATACCTGGAGTAGTAAGCAAGTATGGCCTTGGAGTGCAGAATGACGCAGGGCAAAGGTGAGCAGAGTTTGGAGAAGAGAACAGACTGGTCACAGCAGACACCCTCTTCGAACAACACAAGAGAAGAATCTACACATGGACATCACCAGATCGTCAATACCGTAATAGGCTGATTATATTCTTTGCAGTCAAAGATGGAGAAGTTCCATACAGTCAGCAAAAACAAGACCAGGAGCTGACTGTGGCTCAGATCATGAATTCCTTATTGCCAAATTTAGGCCTAAATTGAAGAAAGTAGGGAAAACCAATAGACAATTCAGGTATGACCTAAATCAAATCCCTTACGATTATACAGTGGAAGTGACAAATAAATTCGAGGGATTAGCTCTGATAGACAGAGTGCCTGAAGAACTATGGATGGAGGTTTGTGTCAATTGTACAGGAGGCAGTGATCCCCCCAAAAACCATCCCCAAGAGAAAGAAATGCAAAATGCCTGTCTGAGGAGGCCTTACAAATAGCTGAGAAAAGACGAGCAAAAGGCAAAGGAGAAAAGGAAGATGTATCGATCAGAACGCAGAGTTCCAAAGAATAGCAAGGAGAGATAAAAGCCTTTCTAAGTGATCAATGCAAAGAACAAGAGGAAAACAATAAAGTGGGAAAGACTAGAGATCTCTTCAAGAAAATTAGAGATTTCAAGGTAACATTTCATGCAAAGATGGGCACAATAAAGAACAGAAATGGTACAGACCTAACAGAAGCAGAAGGTATTAAGAAGAGGTGGCAAGAATACACAGGACTATACAAAAAAGATCTTCATGACCCAGATAACCATGATGGTGTGATCACTCACTTAGAACTAGACATCCTGGAATCTGAACTCAAGTGGGCATAAGGAAGCATCACTGTGAACAAAGCTAGTGGAGGTGATGGAATTCCAGTTGAGCTATTTCAAATCCTAAAAGATGATGCTGCCAAAGTGCTGCACTCAATATGCCAGCAAATTTAGAAAACTCAGCAGTGGCCACAGGACTGGAAAAGGTCAGTTTCCATTCTAATCCCAAAGAAGGGCAATGCCAAAGAATGTTCTAAGTTCTGCACAACTGCACTTATCTCACACGGTAGCAAAGTAATACTCAAAATTCTCCAAACCAGGCTTCAACAATACATGAACCAAGAACTCCCAGATGTGCAAGCTCGAGCTAGAAAAGGCAGAGGAACCAGAGATCAAATTGCCAACATCTGTTGGATCATAGAAAAAGCAAAAAAATTCCTGAAAAACATATATTTCTGTTTCATTGATTACACTAAAGACTTTGTGTGGATCACAACAAACTCTGGAAAATTCTTAAAGACACGGGAATACCAGACCACCTTACCTGTCTTCTAAGAACCTGTATGCAGGTCAAGAAGCAACAGTTAGAATTGGACAAGGAACAACGAACTGGTTCCAAATTGGGAAAGAAGTAAGTCAAGGCTGTATATTATCACCCTGCCTATTAACTTATATGCAGAGTATATCATGTGAAATGCTGGGCTGGAAGAAGCACAAGCTGGAATCAAGATTGCCAGGAGAAATATCAATAATCTCAGATATGCAGATGACATCACCCTTATAGCAGAAAGTGAAGAGGAACTAAAGAGCCTCTTGATGAAAGTCAAAGAGGAGAGTGAAAAAGCTGACTTAAAATTCAAGATTCAAAAACTAAGATCGTGGCATCTGGTCCCATCTCTTCATGGCAAATAGGTGGGGAAACAATGGAAACAGTGACAGATTTTATTTTAAAATCACTGCAGATGGTGAGTGCAGCCATGAAATTAAAAGATGCTTGCTGCTTGGAAGAAAAGGTATGACCAACTTAGACAGCATATTAAAAAGCAGAGACATTACTTTGCTGCCAAAGGTTTGTATAGTCAAAGTTATGGTTTTTCCAGTATTCAGATATGGATGTGAGAGTTGGACCATAAAGAAAGCTGAGTGCTGAAGAATTGATGCTTTTAAACTTTGGTGTTGGAGAAGACTCTTGAGAGTCCCTTGGACTGCAGGGAGATCAAGCCAGTCAATCCTAAAGAAAATCAGTCCTGAATATTTATTGGAAGGATTGATGCTGAAGTAGACCCTGATGTTGGGAAAGAGTGAAGGCTGGAGGAGAAGGGGACGACAGAGGATGAGATGGTTGGATGCCATCTCTGACTGGATCGACATGAGTTGAGCAACCTCTGGGTGATGGACAAGGATGCGTAGTGTGCTGCAGTCCATGGGGTCACAAAGATTAGGACACAAATGAGTGACTTAACTGAACTGATCACAAATATAACACTTAGTAGTGAAACATCCAAAGCTTTTCCCTCAGCTTGAGAACAGCTAAAGATAATTGTATTACAATATGTTGTAGGCTGTTGCCAATTCAATCAGGCAAGAAAGCACATTACATTCTCTCCTCGCAAAAATGTAAAATAATTGAGAAACAGGACTGTAGGTTGTCTTTTTGCTTGTTTGACCACATAATTGTGTATGTAGAAAATGTGAAAAAAGATTATAAGAAAACTACTAGAACTTAGTAGCTGAATTGCTGAATAAAATGGGAATATAAAATCAATTTTAGCAGCAGCAGCAACAAAATGAAAGTAAAATTTTAAAAGATACCACTTATATTAAAAAACATGACGTATCCAGCAAAATATCTAAGAAAGATATTTAGCACTTCCACACTGAAAATAACATTATTAAAGTTTTTAAGGAGTATTGAAATAAGAAATGCAGCACGCTTATCAATTGGAAGACAAAATGTCAAATGTCAAACCTCTTCAAACTATTCTATAGATTTTTCACAATGTCAATTAAAATCAGGAAGTTGTTCATTGGAAATGACATTCTTTAATAACATTTATATTGAAATCAGAAGACCAAGAAGAGTTAAGTCAATTTCAATTAGTAAAACAAAGCAAGAGGATTTATCCTACCAGATTTCAAGACTTATTGAAAACTAATAATGACAGTTGGTATTAGTTCAAAGATAGATAACTAGACTAACCAAGTAATAAAGAGAAAAACAACCATCTTCTCCCAAGAAATTAACCACACACACAGATGCCAGATTGATGTCAAATGTGATACTATAGTACAGTGGAATGTCTTTTCATTAAGTGATGCTGGTTTGGCTGGCATCCACTTGGAAAAAATGTAAGCTTGATCTCATACCATACACAAAAACCAAATCCAGATGTACTGCAGATCTAAATTCAAAAGATAAAAGACATAAAGACTTCTAGAAAGAAATATGGGAGAGTGTTTGTTACCTTGAGTATGTTACCGTGAAATTGGCAAAGAACTCTGCAGAAAGGAAAAAATGGATAAATTGAACTATATTTACATTATGAACTTCATTTTTTAAAAAGACATTTTACTAAACTGAGAAGAAAAGCCTCATCAGGGGATATAATATTTCCATATATTTGAAAAAGACTTTATCTAGAATTCACAAAAAATGCCTACTAACCAATAAGAGCTAATCACCTCAAAAGAAAAATGGACAAAAGCCTTGAGGGCGTATCACAAAGAACATATCAAAATGGCCGAATAACATATGAAATGAAAGTGACACATGAAATAGCAACAAACATTAAAAAGTACCAAACATTGAGGGAAACTCATGAGGGAAATGTAAATTAAAAGCATAATGTTATAGCATTATGTATTATTATAATACATACTCATATGAGTGGTTAAGAAGGAAAAATCAGACAAATTCAAGTGTTGACAAGGATTTGAAATAATCTGAAATTTCCAATACTGCTTTGGGGGTAGAAATTGGTAACACCATTTGGAAACTCCTTGGTAGTATCTATGGTTTTTCATATCTGTGCAGTCATGCACAGATATGAGAGTTGGACCATAAAAAAGACTGAGCACTGAAGAATTGATGCTTTTGAATTGTGGTGCCGAAGAAGAAGACTCTTGAGACTCCTTTAGACTCAAGGAAATCAAACCAGTCTATCCTAAAGAAAATCAACCATGAATCTTCCTCGGAAGGACTGATGCTGAAGCTGAAGTTCCAATACTTTGGCCACCTGATGTGAAGAGATGACTCATTGGAAAAGACCCTGATGCTGGGAAAGATTGAGGGCAGGAGGAGAAGGGGACAAATGAGGATGAGATGGTTAGAAACATTACCAACTCAATGGACTCGAATTTGAGCAAACTTTGGAAGACAGAGAAGGACAGGGGAGCCTGGCATGGTGCACTCCGTCGGGTCAAAAAGAGTCGGACATGACTTAGCAACTGAACAACAATTACAACATCTGTTAAGCTGAAAATATACATAACCCATGACTCAAAAATTCTACTCCTAAATATATATCCTACTGAAGTGGGTACATATTTTCACCAAAAGATGTGTATAAGGATTCTCTTGGTAGCAATATTTATACTAGTCAAGAGCTGGACTTTGTCAAATGCCAGAATATCAAGAGTGGAAAGGATGAGTTAATTAATTGTGGTATATTCTGTCAATAGAATCTTATACAGAGAAAAGACTTGATGAATAGAAACTATTTGTGACAAGATGGATGGATCTCACAAACATAAGAAACACAAAAAGGGCCAGACACAAAGAGTGCATAGATGATTTTATTTTTTAGTATTGAAAATCAGGCAAAATTAACCAGTGATGTTAGGAAGTCAGGACAGTGGTTACCCTTAGTTGAGATCAAGTGATGAAGGAAGTATGAAGAGAACTTCTGGGGATGCTGATAATGTTCTGTTTCTTGATTTGATAGTTGGCTACATGGACATATTTAATTTTTATAATTCAGTGAACTGTGCACTTAGGATTTTTGTATACTTCTACATTTAGGTTATAGTTCAATACAATTAAAAACATCAATTATATTATGGCTACATATCATACAAAATAATTACAAGGTGCAATTTCAGCTCTTAAGGAACTTCATAAATCCAAATAAGGAAAATGAAATTCATGCTGTAATATGATTCAAGGGACATAGAAGAAATAATTACAAGAAAAATAATATGCCACAACTTAAATGAGGAGGCTAAATTAAGGAAAAGCAAATGGGAATAAAAGAATTGCAAAGATAAGCCTTTATTTCAATTTTGAATTAGTTTGGCTTCAGTGTTAGGAAAAAGACACACAATGTTATATTTTTTAAATGCATGTATTGTTTAGTTTTATAAAAAATGTGATTTATGCAAATGAAAACTTACAATAAAAGATTCTAAGGAGATAAAACAGGCTATAAGAAATTCTGAAGCAGTTTCAATGACCAGACAATAACAAAGTTTAAAAAGATCTCCCTATCAAGTGAAAGTTTGTGAAGAAGAAAGAAAAAGTCCATGATTTCATAGCACTTCTGTAGCCATTGATCTCCTATGCATGGATAAAATTTGTCCTTCCAGTCTATTAATTTTTTAGAATTCTACTAATGACTTTTTCCAGTCTACTAATTTTCCATTCTTTTTTTTCCCTGTGCCTGCTCAAGTAGACATGTATATGTGGAACTGAAAGAAATGTTTTGCAATCTCAAATACAGATCAATTATTACAACTGCCATGGCTTCAACAGAAACCTAGAAAGAAATGATCTCAAAAGCCAAATAACATCACTTTATTCAACAACAAATTAGAGCACTTCTGAGTGACCTGACATGTTAACTGCATAGTAAAATTAGGGTTACAAAATGTAGACTCCACCATAACTTGTATGATATATTCTAAGACAGTTTGCTTCATGGGCTTTTATGAGATCTATTTCTCAAAACAGAAATGGAGACTCTTTTGGGAGGATCTAAAGCTCTCTTTATTCTATCCCTGTAAAAATCATATTTGCAGCATCTGAGGCAACAATGAGCCCCTTGGTAGGTCATCAGGCCACCTGAGAAATTCTAATCAGTTGAGAGGTTCTGTAAAATAGTTGCTCAGGAGTAAGGTTACATGTTTTTTTTGTACATGTGACCAAAGACTTGTCAATGAGAGTATTTTCATTATTCTAATAGATTTCCAGAGTTCTACCTTTTCTTTTTTTCTATGCTAATATCCAGAGGTCATTAAAAAGGGAGAAATTTTAGAAAATCCTTGAATGAAAAACAAACTAAATATCCCTGCCAACCTGTGAATCAGCCAAAATTTCCAATTGACTTATTTTATTGATTTATTTGGCTTATCTGGTTTGTTGATAAGTAAGAACAACTTCCCTAGCAGCTCAGATGGTAAAGAATCTGCCTGCAATTCAGGAGATCCAGGTTCGATTCTTGGGTTGGGAAGATCCTCTGGAGAAGGGAATGGCTACCCACTCCAATATTCTTGCCTGGAGAATTCCATGGACAGAGATGCCTGGGGGGCTACAGTCCATGGGTTCTCAAAGAGTCAGACATGACTGAGCAACTAACAATAGAACAGTAATGACCTCCAGTTTATTCCATATGCTTTGCACAGCCAATTTTTAACTGGTAAGATCCGCTGAAATTCAGATGCCACTGTCAGTCAAGTTGTACTTTGAAAAAAGTGAAGACAAAAAAATGACTGTGACATTAGGTTAGGTGGAAACTTCTTTTAAAAAACAGTGGAAGAACATTATTTTGAGGTGTGATTCTTTCACTTCTAGCTATCTCAGGCACTCAATCTCATTTTTCAAGTTTTGTACTTCCTCAGTGAAGGACAGAAAAGCAGCATTTATGCTGCTTGTCTGAAAAATATACAGTGAAAAGAAATGAGCGAATTTTATATTCCATCTTTGTTGCTGTAGTCTTGAGAAAATTCCTCAAATCAAGATTTTCTTTTGAAGAGAAAAATTTCTTTAATTCTGTGGCTGTTGTTAGCTCATTATGTGGGATTACCAAACCTGTCCAGCTCAAGTTGCTTGTTTCAAATACCCACTTTCCCTTGCATTTTCAAAGTGCATTATACATGTATGTAGACAGTCAAGGGTAATGCCTTGTACGTTCTGTTTCTTGGATTCCAACCTCAGTACCTAATATAAAGGCAGTATAATAACCTCAGTAAAGAATCCGTGTGCAATGCAGGAGATGCAAGAGAATCAGGTTCGATCCCTGGGTTGAGAAGATTCCCTGGAGAAAGAAATGGCAACCCACTCCAGTATTCTTGCTTGGGAAATCCCCTGGATAGAGGAGTCTGGCAAGCTACAGTCCATGGGGTCAAAAAGAGTCAGACATAACTGAGCAACTGAGCACACACATGCACACATACACACACACACAATGATCTAGAAATTTTTAAGACCGAGTTAGGTTTTGAATAACCTTCTCTAGTCCTTATTCACCTATCACCACTTCCACCTCCGATTTTCTGCTCCTACACATTCTCCAAATTAACTTTATCCTTATTCCTCATTTTCACTACAATTTCACATGAATTTAGTCTCTTACATTCTTCTGAAGACCTCAATCTTATTTTTTATTTCAAATCATTTGTTTCTTTTCCTCTGTCTCTTAGATGGTGCCATTTATATATTTTCCTTATAATTAATTTTTTTAATACTAGGTGAAAAATATCTTGGTCCAGTCTATGGAAAGAACTGGAGTTTGTAGTGGGAAGCTGCAATTGCATTTTGTTGGAGGCAATTTGAGAACTAAGGTAGAACTTCACTACTATATGGAACTTTAGACTCAACTGCGTGGAAGTTTGGGGAAAGGAAAACTACCAGAACTCTTCAAGATTGTTTTGGAGAAAAAGCCATTGTTTCTGAACATAGCTGTCTAAGGAGCCTTCATCAATTCTTAAGAAAGTGTGTATTCTATTTAACTTTTTTCTTTTTCTCTCTTGTTTCACACTTAACATCTCATTTGATGTAATCTTTGAGAAAACACATGATAAACCACAGATAAGCATAGCATTTAGAGAAGTATGTCTGAGAGGTCTGAGATCTTTTTATCTTTTGGCAACTTAGACTCAGGGAAGTGAAATAAATTGCTCAAGAATACTATTTGGTGGACTAGGAACTGAAACACACAGCTTGACTGCATCCACTGGCCTTTTCAGTCTTTCACTCAATGGCCAGAGCCAGGTACAGATGACAACAGTTATTGTTAATGTCCATGATTCTCACTACATTGTTGCTGTATGCTAAGTTGCTTCAGTAGTGTCCGGTGTGATGCTATGGACTGTAGCCCACCAGGCTCCTCTGTCCTTGGGATTCTCCAGGCAAGAATACTGGAGTGGATTGCCATACTTTCCTCTAGGGGATCTTCCTAACTCAGGAATCAAACCCACATCTCTTTTATGTCTCCTACATTGGCAGGTGAATTCCACCTATTGTCACCTGGAAAGCCCCTTTACACTGGGCTAAAAGTAAAAGAATTTTCCGTATCAGAAAAGTTGAGACAGTTCCAGATTGAATTCTGCTATCGTTTCCAGCTGGCTGTAAAGAGGAAGCTACATGCTGGCACTGAGGAGAAAATGGTCCCCAGAATTCTCAGACTCACCAGAAAGGTCAGGTTAAAATGATCAAATGAAAGGGTGATGTAGGGTCTGCAGTTTTGATGTCTGGGCAACCTTTGGTAAATACAGAAGGAACTAGGTAGAATAGGGATGAAGTTACGAATAGTTTCCTTCCAGACAGGGCATCAGTGGTTACTTGGGATTTTATGCCAAAGAATCTTGTCTCAAACCTCATCTTTACAATTTCTGCATGACCTCCATTTACCTCCTACAAACTTGGTTACATCTAGACTGACTGGCCCTCCCTGGACACACTATGCTTTTAATTATTTGTTAAAGGTCTCCGTGTCTTTACGTCTAGGCAGTTGTTGATTTTCATCATTCCACTATGCATAAATTCAGTTACTATGGTTTATTTAAATAACATCAGTCCCTCAACAACACGTTTCAAATTTCAGTTACTAGGGTAGCTCAACTACAAGTATTTGTATAACATACAACGTTTGCTGCTAGCTCTTCAGTGTACAAATCACGATTTGAATAATATACGTGCATCATGATCAGTGACCAGTTATGTTGCTTCTTTTAAACTCTGTTGGTGATAGGTCATTCTGTGTGTTTGTTGCTCAGTCATGTGTGACTCTTTTTGATCCCATGGACCATAGCTCACCATGCTCCTCTGTTCATGGGATTTCCCAAGCAAGAATACTGGAGTGGGTTGCCATGCCCTTGTCCAGGGGATCTTCCCGACCTAGGTACTGAACTTGGGTCTCCTGCATTGCAGATGGATGCTTTACTGTCTGAACCACTAGGGAACCCAGTGGACTGCCAGGGAAGTCTCAGTGATAGGTCATTACACATCTCTTATTCAGTTCTGAAGAGACTGCAAAGCATGTAGTTTGATTGGCTTCTTGTTTTGAAGGGATAAACTCACATGATATTTCATATAATGGATAATGAAAATGGGACTGGTCATCAATAATGAAAGTGTAGTAAAGAAATAAAAAGTGATAGTGCTTTAAATGAAATTTGAATTGAACATAGTATTATAGCAGAAATAGTTGACCATGAAGTGTAGAACACGGCCACCGTTCAAGACACTCTAGATGTGCTGGCAAGAGATTCAGCAAAGGTGAACTGATGACCATAAGTGAGGAAAGTGGTGAATAGGAAAGGATTGAGATGTCCCAGAAGGAGAGACAATGGCAAAAAAGTACTTTAAATGAAAGGAATTCTTGAAGATGTTTCATGACATTGAAAGCAAAAAGGATAAAATGTTGGAAGTTGATTCACACTTAGAAGGGAATATGGCAACTGACCATGGCATTAAAAAGATCCTTGCTCCATATCAATCAGAGGAAGGAAAGCACTGTGTAAACTACTTTAACAGTTTCTTAAAATGAGATGAAGGACTTCAGTTCTCATAATTTCTGGTATGTAGGGTGACAGTGTACTAAATAAATATTCATTTTATATTTTTTCAATTACCTATATGTTTATAACCAACAGCAAGACAGCCTTAATGTTTTGACAAAAAAAAAAAAAGACTGGTCACAGAAAAATTTCAATATTTCCTATTGATTAAGTTTTATCTCCTTAATTTCATTTTGCACAATCATTTTTACTGTTTCATAGGATTATGCAAGGCAAGAACTGCCTGTGATAGCATTTTGTTGGGTTGTCATTATTTATATATGTCTGTCTTCCACACAAGACCATTGAGCTTCAGTGGAATAGAAACATCTTTTGTACATTTCCCCCAAGACTGTCTATAGTAACTGGCACATACCCGACTCTCAACAATTTTGTTGATTAAATGAAAGGAATATTTTCTACTTAAATCTCAAAGACTTTACATGGAAAGCATATTGAACAATATGTACTTTCCACATTTGTGTGTTCTTGTACTTAACATCACTGAAGAGCATAAGGATTAAGTGCTACCTTTTAGTAAGACCAAAGATTTTTCAACTCTATGGGCTTCCCTTGTGGCTCAGCTGGCAAAGAATCCACCTGTAATGCAGGAGACCTGGGTTCAATCCCTGGGTTGGAAAGATCCCCTGGAGAAGGGAAAGGCTACCCACTCAGGTCTTCTGGCCTGGTGATTTCTGTGGACTGTATACTCCATAGGGTCACAAAGAGTTTGACACGACTGAGCAACTTTCACTTTTCGTCCTTCCAAAAGAAAAGTATAAATATTCTTTTTAAATAATTGATTCCTGTTAACATTTGAATCAAGAATGTCTTAATAACAATTTTTTGACAAAACTTTTGATTTCAAGCCAAATGCAAGTGAAAGTATGGCCTTATTAGGGATTTGTCTAACTGATTGCTGCTGCTATTGCTAAGTCACTTCAGTTGTGTCCGACTCTGTGTGACCCAATCCCTGGGATTCTCCAGGCAAGAACACTGGAGTGGGTTGCCATTTTCTTCTCCAATGCATAAAAGTGAAAAGTGAAAGTGAAGTCGCTCAGTAATGTCCGACTCTTTGCGACCCCATGGACTGCAGCCTACCAGGCTCCTCTGTCCATGGGATTTTCCAGGCAAGAGTACTGGAGTGGGGTGCCATTGCATCTATGGATCTAGGTGTGTTTAAAACACACCAGACTGAAAGTAGATTTTTATTTTTGGCTATAACTATTTAATCAGTTTTACTAGAAAGTTGGGATAATAGTGGATCCAGTAGACTATGCCAACTTGTCTAAAATTAATATTTGGCAAAGTGCAAAAGTTGTTAGTATCTTGCCTTCTATGTTGTTTCCTCTGATCTGCACACATCAGATGAATTGTTAAAAGTCATTAGAGAGCATAGATTAGTTGAAAGTGAAAAGTTTTGCTCTCTGAAGATTGTTATACCTTTTTTTTAGGCAAGTGCCTGAAACTATCTATTGAAAAACTGCTGAGGACTTACATACAGCCTTACCAAGTTCATGTCACAGGCAAGTAACCACATGAATTCAACCACATCAAATGAGTCATCCTGTTCAACAAGATGAGTCCATTGATCACATCAGAGATGTGTCAAATTGCTATGAAAGTTTCTAAGACTTACAAATTCTATATATACCTTGTTGTAGATGAGTTAGTGGTCCATACTGAGAGTGGCCCACTCACAGGCTAGTCTGTGTTACATATGGTCAGCATTTTAAGCTTTTTGGTCACTAGACTTTCAACTTGTCCCCTCCTCAGCCATTTATTCTCATAGTCACATCCTTTCTCATGCTCAGCACAAAGCAGGTGTTCACAAAATGTTTATCAGATAGATAAATAAGCTAACAAACTAGTAAATTAAAACAGAAGCATCTATGAAGGGACTATTATGAAGGGAACAGAAACTCACAAGTGAGACGTGAGATGCCACAAAGTGAAACTATCATTGCCTAACTGTTGCTGAAGTTGGGATTTAACATTGTGGTGGATTCTTAAGCCACATCTCTATTCAAAACCTGTCAGGGCATACACACAATTTGTGATCCAGTTGGAATATTGTGAGACATGGAGAGGGAGCCTTAATGATTTCTGGAAAGCTTTCTTCAAGATAAGATTAACAGACTGACTTCAGATATCTATAAACCAGAAGGATTCTTCTTCTTCTTTTTTTTTTTCATTTATTTTTATTAGTTGGAGGCTAATTACTTTACAATATTGTAGTGGTTCAGAAGGATTCTTCTGATTCCCTTTCATCTCATGTAGTCTTTAGATCTCTGAGGCTTAAAATGGTGTTGTTAAGTTGCATTGTGTGCAGAAAAACTCACAACACAACTCTGCTATAATAATAAATTTAAAATAAGATTGAAACTTATTCAAGTAGATGTTAACAGTTTTCATACTCAGAAGATAGAGATACTGAAAACCTGATTTAGAGTAGATTGTTTTTTAAAATCTCCTTCCCATTTTGGCATACCTATGTATATGGCATATCTTTCCACCAGTAATATAAAAAATAGGAAACAAATATTTATTTTGTAAAGGAAATATTTTCCTTTTAGGGTGAGACTATAAAGCAAATAATTTCCCTCAAAAGTATATTTTATATATGCAGACAGCCAAAAGAGTGAAGGTGGAATTAACAGTGAATAAAGAAGTAAATATTTTAACCAGTATTCTGTAATTTGCACATACAAATAGGACAATGAATTATAGGATAATGATCAAAGGAAACATAAAATGCTTAATGGCCCTGGTACTCAGTTCACTGTTGTAAAAACCTACTTTGAGTCGTGTTTAATTGAAACATATGCTTTCCAACAGTTTGCACGATTGTTCTGAAAAGTTAACCTGCCTCATTTTTTACCTAAAGAAAAGACAGATAAAGGAGTAAAAAATTTGGTTTTCTTAGGAATTCTTGTGGTGATTTGTCATGAAAAAAGTCTCTGTTAACATCTTTGCCAAAACTGTTTCCAGTATTCAAATCATATTCATTTAACAGCTACTGGTCTTTCATCCCTTTTGAAGAAATGAAAATGAAGTTCAGGCCTCCAAGGGCTGGTTAACATCATGGTGACATCATTTCCAAAAGTGTTCCAACTCCAAATGAACACAAATCCATTTAGAGTTGGGGATTACAGAGGTAAAAACAGTTTTATCTTCCCATTCGATACTGTGGACTATTCACTTAATTTCAACCTTGGCAGCAAGCATGCAATTAAGATGCTGTGTAGTATACGATCATTTTTGACAAAATGAAAAGATTCAGTTTGGAGGTGAAAATAGGAAAGAAAGTCTGTCGGGTAATTATAAAATCTTAAGCATGAAAATGATCAATATCCTTCATTTTATACGATAGTGTGTCCAGGAAATTTGGATGTAAATAGAAGCAGCTGGAATTTTATTTTAAAGGAATAGGGGATTTTAATTTTTAAGGAATCTTGCTTTAAAAAAATTCTTCTGCAAACTGAAAGCAATTCTACCCTAATTCATCCATTGCATGCTATAGACTAATTTCTGCTAATTTACATGGCAGAATTTATAGATACATTTGGAATAATTTTGATTATATGACTCAACAACTGCACATTAGGTGTTGACAAACAAATCTAAAAACAAAATAAATCTATAGTCAAAATGCCTGAAAATGTAATGTACTGTCAGTATAAATTTTCTTTTTTATGCAAAGGGAAGAAATTATTTTCTTTGTTGGTTTCTTCACTGATTCAACAACAGCAAAAGTAATTTGATGGGTTGTTATAGTTACAAGATAAGTTTTCAAAGTTTTCATTCTTTTGAAAAATACTTAAGGATTTGTAGTGTAATTCTGTCATTATAGTTTATACATTTTAAAAACTTAATGCAATTTAAAGCTTCAGAAGCGATCAGCTAATATTTCTCTTCCAGCGTCATCTGATTGTGTACAAAAATTGTGGTTAATATATGATCTTGTATAAGTATTTGGTGGCCAAATACAAAAGAGCTATTAATTCTTTTAAACTCATAAATGCTATTTTAGAATATATTTTTTTGAAGCACAAAGACAATGGAATCTAGTTATAATATGTCAATAAATGTGTAGATCATGGACAACCTTTGAATAGTATCACATATTTTGAGAATTACAAACAATGGGGCTAATGTCAGAAATTCCTATTCCTGATTAATCATCTGTTTAGCAAACAGATGTTAATCTAATCATCTGTTTAGCAAACAGATGTTAATCTTAGACTAGATCAGAAACACGAGTTACAGTGAGAAAGGACTAAGTGGATCTTCAAAGACAAAGTATCCATAAGAGTGTGGGATTACCTTTATATTTCAAAGCAGAATCAGTTCCGGGACATTATTTCCAATATGAATGCCATTCAGTCCCCTTTACAACACCCTGCCAACTTGTCCAGCCTCTGTTCATGTCTTTTATGAAAGGAAACCCAATGTCCCTGAGGACAGACAAATTCTGAGGCAGTCAGTGGTTTTTTTTTTTTTCATTTATTGTTATTAGTTGGAGGCTAATTACTTTACAATATTCTAGTGGTTTTTGTCATACATTGACATGAATCAGCCATGGATTTACATGTATTCCCCATCCCAATCCCCCCTCCCACCTCCCTCTCTACCCAATCCCTCTGGGTCTTCCCAGTGCACCAGGCCCGAGCACTTGTCTCATGCGTCCAGCCTGGGCTGGTGATCTGTTTCACTATAGATAATATACATGTTTCGATGCTGTTCTCTCGAAACATCCCACCATCGCCTTCTCCCACAGAGTCCAAAATTCTGTTCTGTACATCTGTTTTTCTTTTTCTGTTTTGCATATAGGATTATCATTACCATCTTTCTAAATTCCATATATATGCGTTAATATGCTGTATTGGTCTTTATCTTTCTGGCTTACTTCACTCTGTATAATGGGCTCCAGTGGTTTGTTTTCCTTATTGATTTGAAATCTTTCTAGGCTTCTTCCTAATGGGTCAGCACAGCCAAGTAATAGAAGAGAACTTATTTCCCAAACTCCTCTGCTTACCCTCAACCCCATCTTTCCTCTGTTTCTACCAACTTTTCCTTTCTCCTCTCTTTTTGAAGTTTGAAAAATGGCAGTAAGTGTGTATTCTCGGTGTTAAAGGATATGTCAAGATGAGAAGAGAGAATGAGAGAATAATTAGGGGAGGAGAGAGCAGTCAGAAAAAAGGGATAATGTAATAGGAGAAAGACCAATAGACTGCGGACCATGGGCCTCACACTCCCACTTGGTTGGAATTGCTCATCCAAAGAAGGTCTTAACCAGGAGGATTGGGGTCAATCAATGTGGGATGAATTAAAGAGTCCAGTGGTCTGTACTTGATGTTGGTCAATACTCAAGGCTTTCTGAGTAACATCAAATACATTTTGATTGGATTTTATTTCACTTATTTAAAAATTATTTTAATGTTAATTTTGTTTGGATAATATACTTACATATATTCATAAGTCAAATTTATGAACATGGAAAAATCTGTCTACTCTTTTCCCTAAACGCCTACTTACTCACTCTGGTAGCCATCAATTTTGTTAGATTTTCAAATAAAAACTCTCATTAGGCCACCAGTAGAGACTCACAGGTCTTTAATCCCCAAACTTTGATTTGGAAACTCTGGGACTGCCATGAGGCAATTTTGAGGTATACTCTTCACATATGTCTTTGTTATTTGTTTTTTTCAATTCTCAATAGTGGGTTAGTTATTCCCAGTGAATATATTTTAGAAATTGAATATATCTTTCAGAGACACTGCTTTGTTAATTTGTCAAGGTGTTATGTATTTCATGCAGACCTTATCCATTATCTATACCATCATAGAAAATCTTTTATGAAGAAGAACTGGATATGTTATGTTTCATGTAGCCCTTGATCTATGACTTTGTCTTAGACTTGTGTTTCATCAAAGGAAAAAAAAAAGCAGCTTGGTACAGTTTTATCTGTCAAAGAGCTGCTTTAACAAAGTCTGAGGAGACCCAATCATATTACATTGGTCTGATTCAACTCTACCAGGCAGTATATAGAAGGGTGAAAGGTCTCTGATTCTATCATAGGTGCCCTGAAAAATAAATCTTGTGATTTGTTCATCTTCTCCCCATCTATCAAAAGGAAACTAATAAACAGTCCCAGATGCAGTGGTAGGAAATGGAAAATAAAATCTCCCCCATGCCAACCCAGCAGAAACTGGTATTTACCAGGAAGAGAGCTTATTGTCAGTCTCCCCACACAGCCAACTCTCCTGATTTGAAGAAGAATGAACACAAACAAGAGAGCAAAAGAACTGAACTCTTCGATTAGTAGAGTTAGCACTATTAGCACTCTTTTATTTGCTGGTAAATATTGGATTTTGCCTAAAAGTTAAAATGTGGACATAAACTGAACTGGTGAATAGAGGCATGCATCTATGAATTACTCTCTTCATGTTACTTTGCGGTGGAAAATTACTCTGTAAGCTCTGGATTTATAATCATGCATCTCACATGTAGCTGACTTGTAGTGGAAATGGTTTAGAAATGAGCTATGTGTGCAAGGCCATATTTTCTTACATAGATGGGTATGCAGAACAGCTAATATTATGGCATGAGGGCACTGTAGTCCTATTTTGAAAGGCAATTTGTGTGTGTGTCACCCTCAGATGACCAAACTGGGCTCTATCTTTTTCACCAATGTGCTAGTTTCATCAGCTCTGTCTTCTTCATGGTGTCATTGTGGAATGAATGGCCAAGATGATTCTCAGTTTACCAAAGATTATTACCCAGAAATGAAGGTGGAGGAGTACCTTGGTCAGGACACGAATCCTGCTCTATGTCTGTAGTGTGTTCATAGGGGCCAGTGTGGCGGGAGGTTTCTGCCCCATATGGTCATTCAGGGATCCAGACTCAAAGGATCCACCATTCTGTGATTACATCACCTGGAACACCTGGAACACAGCCCCTTTGTCATCACAGCAAGAGAAAAGTGCAAGAATATCTCACATCCTTGCTTGTGTGCTTCAGTCTGAGTCACAAATTTACCAGAACCTGTCTTCTCGTCACAAATTATAGAATTGACTTCTTGTTACTTGTGGAACACACACATCTCTTCCTCAAGACCTCCTCTAAGAGACCTCTTTCTCCTTCTTTGAGACAATTCAATCCCATTTAGACATAGCATTGAACTCAAGTCTTCAAATCTCTGGATTCACAACAGTCCTTACATTAGATGTGAATATAGTCTGTCTTGGTCTGACAACTTTGATGTAAAAATACAAGTTATCTGCTTCCCTACACTCCCATTGCCCTTCAACACACATACACAATATAGTAGCAGAAAAGGGAAATTGTAAAAGAGAAACAAAAAACCTCAAAATTTTAGTTGCTCAGAACAACAAATATTTATTTTTGCTCTCAGGTATTTCCAGAAATAGGACTGTGCCATGATTGGCACTAACTGTAGTCTTTGGGAAAGCTCGTTTATCAATTAAACCCTATGGACTCTGACTTTGCCTTCTTTTTTAAAAAATTAGCATATTTTAAAATTGGAGTATAATTTACTTACAATGTTGTGTTAATTTTAGGTGTATAGCAAAGTGAATCAGTTATATGTATATATATATATATACACATATAGATACATCTATATCTATATCTATCTGTGTATATATATATGCAGATATACATGTATATATACAAATATAATAAAATATATACTTATATATATTATATATATTTGTATATCATATATATATGTGGTGTATATATATATGTGTGTATACATATATATATATATCTCCACTTGCTTTTGGATTTAACCTAAAAGTTAAACACTTTTATCCAGTGACTTTCTTTTATATCTTCCAAAATCCCTGGTAAACCAAATTCCTGAAACTTTTTTTTTGGATCATTTGTTCAGCCTTCTTGGCACTTTTTCTTTTGGCCCTTATTCTTATTGGCCATCTCAGAAGTTGGCATTCAGTAATATGTCCATGTTGGGGGCTGAGCAACTTTTTCAGTCCACTTTCTGCTCAAGGAAGTTTGAGATCCTAAGAATTGTTTAAAATATTCAAGAAGTCATAGATTTTTGTTTTATTTTGTTTTGTTTTGATCCAGGCCTTAACTTCTCTGTATTACACATTCCATAAAGCTTATTAGTTAGTCTATTTTGATTCCAGTCATTTCCAAATTCCAGAATCTACAAGTGCTGTTCTTTTGTAGAGGTCCTACAGACTTGCTATATATTTTTACTTTTATCTCTCTTAATATTTACTATCTCAGTATTAGCACTTCCCAGGTGGCACTAGTGGTAAAGAACCCACCTACCAATGCAGGAGACATAAAAGACCTGGGTTTGATCCCCAGGTTGGGAAGAAGGGCACGGGGAACAATTCCAATATTCTTGCCTGGAGAATCCCCTTGACAGAGGAGACTGGTGGGCTCTAGTCCATGGGGTCACACAGAGTCAGACACAACTGAGGTGACTTGGCAATGCACAAACGCATCCCAGTATTAGATAATGGCCTTTGGAAACACAATTTGCCCATAATCTTATTTTTTACCTTGAGCTTGCTTTAATTTTTATGGTTAACACCAAGTGAAATGGACATGTTTTGGTGTGTGGAGTCTATGAACTTTAATACATATAGGTTACTGGAACTACCACTGCAATCAGGATGAAAAACAGTTCCACCTCCCCCCATATCCCCAAAATGCCTCTTTGTAGTCCCACCTTCCCCCATGATATCAATACAGGAGTGTCCCTTCCCACTTTTTAATTCAGAATGTGAGGATATCTGCTATCATTTACTTTCCTGAGTCCTCAGATGGTTGCTTGACTTCTTTCAGGATTTTATATTTGCATTCAGTGGGATAAATGGAAAAGAATCAATTGCTTGGTCTTGTCTGGAACCAGAATTTCACTGAAGTGTTTTGAACAGGGGACTTTTAAGCGTAACGGCTATAATGAAGTGTGGGGAAATAAAAGTCAATGGAAAGGATCTAGTCTTTCCTTAGTTAAATTTCCAATTAAGAAGACTAAGCAAATTCCTATATACCATCAAAGCAAAGCTATTTTTTTTCCAGAGTGTCTAATAACTCAGTCATAGTTGACTCTTGGCAACCCCATGGATTGTAGCCTGCCAGGCTCCTCTGTCCACGGGATTTCCCAGGTTAAAATACTGGAGTAGGTAGCCATTCCTTTCTGCAGGGGATCTTCCCAACCCAGGGACGAAACTTGGGTCTGCTGCATTGCAGGAAGATTCTTTACTGTCTGAGTCACAAGGGAAGTCCCTTTTTTCTAAAGAATTTTTTATTTAATATATTTTTTTAAGCATCAAAGTAGTAAGTATAGACAAAATATTGTTTGATTTCATTAAATTTATTTTCTAAGTTAGTATATTTTTATTTTGGCTTACAAATAGGGGCATTGTTATATCTTGTGCTTAGAGCACCTAAACACTATCACTAGGGATATCATCAGGCAATTCCAGCTAATCCAGTCTCTAACTATCATTTCAGTATCACCAGAGAGCCCTCATAACCTGAATTTTGGAACACAGTCTTCAAGCTGGGATCAATTTTGGATCACAAATATCTTTACCTCTTCATCTTCTGTGTCTTTCTCATCACCTACACTCATGATATGTGACTAGAAATTTTCACGTAGCAATTTACTTGGTACTCTCAGAACTAAGGAAGCGGAACAAAAAGTTACCATTAAATAACTGAGTAGAATGTGAAGATACATTGATTATCTCCTTTATTCCCCACTGTAGGTGTTAGTTCAGTATTACTATTCTCAACATACAGGTGAGGAAACTGAGACAGAGATTCAGTAACTTGTCCAAGGTTGCAGCACTAATTCCAAAGTTCATGTTCTCTCCTAATGCCACATGGGTCTATCCTTCCATACTTGATAAGATAGAAACAAACAGGTAACTTAGGGCTAAAGATAATTCGAGAGATTAGGATCGCATGGAGCAAAATGGAGTGGGAAAAATGCAGGAATTCTAATAAGAGACTGAAATCCTTTATGTCTTTGTGTCTGTTTTATGGGCTTCTCAGGTGGCTCAGAAGTAAAGAATCCACCTGCCACACAGGAAACCCGGGTTTGATCCCTGGGTTGGGAAGATCCTCTGGAAGAGGAAATGGCAACCCATTCCACTATTCTTGCCTGGGGAATTCCATGGACAGAGGAACCTGTTGGGCTACAGTCCATGGGGTCGCAAAGAGTCAGACACAACTGAATGACTGAGCGTGTGTGCATGTCTGTTCTATGTTAAAATATCTATGATATTTGAAACAAGCAATCTACTTCCAAAAGTTTTTATGAACATATTTTTCTTGAGGCTGTGGTATTGGGGTACTGATGTTATACCACAACCTTTTAAACCTGTTGTCCATTTGTTTTCTGATACTTCCTGAAACCTACCTATTAATCTTGCTTCTGCTGTTCATTCTCTATTTTCTATGCCAACATGGAAAATAAAGGATGAAGGGTTGGTCTTCTGGCTAAAAACCTATGTGAGATTTTTTTTAGGCTGGAACCTAGGCAATGACAATGGCTTTACTTGGCAGGCCTCCATGGGACAACTGCTCTCCCCACACCAGACTTGGTGCTTGGCCAGGGCAATATAGTCTCAGAAGGGAGTTGAGGTCAAGAATTCAGGTCTCGCTAGTCATGTTCTGTCAAGTATTTTTATATCCAGTCCCAGTGCGTTCATTCTTAGCTCTCTTTATCTGACATTTTGAGCCAAGGTCTTCTTCAGATGCCTCTGCTAAGGCCTTCTTATGATGAGAGGAAGGAGAAAACTTGAAGATAATTTTCCCCACTTTGACTCAGTATCCACTTCTGTTCTACTCCTAGTCCTTCCCTTACATCCTCCCCACGATCCTAGAGTCCATAAAACCTCCAGAGGCTTGTTCATAGAGATGATGTCCACCTCTGTGTTGTTCTATTTGACTCTGGACCAAGGTGACATTCCATGGGGGAAAACAGAACGGTGTTTCCTCGGGTATTAAAGTTCTACTCGTAACATCCATAGTAAGTGGTTAAAGGCTTACTCTCTCATTTTTGACTTGTGCTTTGATTGGGCTTCTCAGGTGGCGCTAGTGGTAAAGAGTCCACCTGCCAAGGCAGGAGATGCAGGAGATGCAGATTTGATCTCTGGGTTAGGAAGATCCCAGGGAGTAAGAAGTGGCAATTCACTCCAGTATTCTTACTTGGAAAATTCTATGGACAGAGAAACCTGGTGGGCTATACCACGGGGTCACAAAGAGTTGGACAGGACTCAGCAAGTTGAGCACTTGACTGGCTACTCAGACATCTGACAGCTAGGCTTATTCTTTTCTCTTCCATCTCATCCAACCTCAAGGCAGAAAAAGGCCACCCGGAGTTTAAATAAGACTGAAAGTTGTGGACTCCACTGAATATCCCTGAAGCGAACTTGTAGACCTATTTTAGGAGAAGAAGGTCAATTAATCTCAACAAACATTCCCATTTATTTCTCAAACTCCACTTAATTTCTCCTAAATTCTAAGTTTCGTAATTGTCATCTTTGGCAAGCTTTTATGGTAGGAAATTGTTTCATAGTGATGTCTGCTATATGCTGACCAAATCATAAAGTCATTATGCTTTTACTTCATAAAAATATACAAAGAACACAAATATATTAATCAGATACAAATATTCCATCTACCGTACATACTCACATGTCTGATGAAGAGCTGACTGACAGAATAAATGAATGAATTACCAAATAACCATACAGGGACTTCAAAAGTGGGCCCTGGAATGAGAGCAGAGAGTAGCAGTAAGCAGAAAGAATGTGGTGATTATGTTGTCTGAAAGGGAAAAGAAAGAAGAAACAGAATAGCAGGTAGTAGGGAGGAGTGGAGAGGAGAAAACACATGAAAAAGGCAATACCTTCTGTTTTTACCTCAAAAGTTGTTTTTTGTCTCCCGATTGATATTTTAGAAAGCTTAATATGCTTCTGAAGAAAAAGACCAGGAAATTAGAGAATGTCCTCAACACTACCCTGCTGGGTTCCACCAACTCTAGTTTGAATGAAATGAAAAAATCAAAGTACAGCTATGTTTCATTTCCAACAGAAGGTAGAAGGTTTTTCCCCTTCGTTTTTTTTTTTCCTTCATAAAAAATTTACCCTTTGAAAAACTCATACTACATCTAGGTTAACATTAGTCATCTCCCTTCAGTAAAAATAATTTTGACCCATGTTATGCTGGATATCTCATTGTCTTGTCAACAACAACATGGTAATTGGTATGAATGTCCAAAAATCAAAGCCTTTCAGAAATGATAGGCTTGATTTAGCCCCATTGGCATGGCTCTCATTAATTCAGTGAGGACTGTGTAGTACAAATGTACAGATTCCTTTATTCATCACAGTAATGACCTCAGGGAGCCTCATTGAAAATGTACATGACAGATCAGGTAGGGAATGCTGTTGCCCAAATGAACAGAAAATAGCAAATGAGAGCAAGATAATATGAAATTTACCTTAGAAAAAACATTAAGTAATCATTACTTGAATAAATTATGTATTTTATATAATCCAAAATATTCTGTACTTAAAAGCCTCGAAAGGGCAAATGCACATTTCACTAAATGTTTAAAGATTCTGAATTAAATCTGAAAGGAATCTCTCTTCATTATTATGTGTTAACATAGGTCCATTGGATTCCTTTGGGTGAGAATATTTAAATAATCTCACTTATAAAAACCGTGCAGTAGATTTCTGCCTCAATGACCAACACCATCACTGTCTCTACTTCTCACCCACGCCCACCACAAAAGCACACCTGCACTGCTATGGATTGAATGTCTGTGATGCTCCAAACTTATATGCTGAAATGCTAGCCCTCAATATAATGCTGTTAGGAATGCTGTTAGGGGGATGGAGAGTTGATTAGGTCATGGGGGCAGAGTCTTCATGAATTGGATTACTGCCCTTATCAAAGGGACTGAAGAGATCTCCCTTGACTCTTCTGGCATGTGAGGATATGGCTAGAAGATATCTGTCTGTGAACCAGGAAGCAGAGACTCACCAGATACCAAATCTGGTGGTGCCTTGATCGGGAACTCCCTAGCTTAAAAAAACAAATGTTTAAGGCATCCAGTCTGGGATGAATGAATTAAGGTATGCAACCATATGTGTGTATACACACAGATTCACATACAGGAAATGAGGATATACTTTACAGAAATCTCTCTTGCTGTACAGTAGAGGCTTCCCATGTGGTTCAGTGGTAAAGAATCCCTCTGCCAATGAAGGAGACATGGGTTCATTCCCTGGGTTGGGAAGATCCCCTGGAGGAGGAAATGGCAACCCACTCCAGTATTCTTGTTGGGAAAATCCCATAGACAGAGGAGCCTAGTGGGCTACAGTCCCTAGGGTCTCAAAGAATGGGATATAACTGAGCACACACATGCATGGCATGGCATGCACAGAAGTAGAACAGTATTGTATCACTGACAAGAGGATTGGAGGGAGAAGAACCCATAATTAGTAGAGGTAGATGAAAGCCTGGCATGCTACAGTCCACGGGGTCGCAGAGTCGGACATGACTTAGCAACTAAACAACAACAACAATAAAGATGAAGAATAGGAGATAGATAAGTGGGGTGGAAAAACAAACAAACGAACATAAGACAATGGGGAAAAGTAAGAGGATATGGAAAAGAGAATGATGTAGATGGGAGTGATGTCAGAGCAGAATTCAGAGACGGGGTCCAATGGAACCTCAAGTGTGCCTCACTTTGCTACAAAGTAATGAGTTTGTTTTAAATCTCATTCAATGAAATATGATTACTGAAGGAACAAAAGGCATTTTAATCTGTGAGAGTTTTAGAAAAGTAAGTGAGAAAGGTGAAAAGTCACCCTTTCACAAAGTTGGCTCTTATTGGTACAGCAGGGTTTAAGTTTTGAAAAGCTAACTGCTGTAATATTTTGAAGTTAGGAACAGCTATCTGCAGTGATAAGAGTCTTATTAGCCTAGCTATCTAGTGGATCTCTTAGAATAAATGATATTGAGGATTTTGAAAATGCTGATAACTTGATTGCAAGGTGAGAGGATTAAGACTTGGAATGGGCTGTTTCAAACAGCAGAGAACAAAATGAAGCAACTTTTGGGAGTCCCTCCAAAGAATTAAACTGTTCTTAAGAAGAATGCGCCCATATCTGCTTTTCTAGTGGCAACAGCATGTATAATGAACACGTATGACCATTCCACAGTGAAGGTGAAGACAAGCATCTCGCTTCAGTGACAGGCTGGGTACAACAGTGAAGACCGCAGGAGTGGAGGAAGCTCAGGTTTTGTGACTAAATTGAGAACTTTCCACTTGTCTTGAGAGTTCTCTTGGTGGGTTTTACAAACTCAAGACTATTTCCCCTTTTATTGTATTGTGACCAGTTCTTTTGGTTAACCTCTTGTGATTCAAAACAGCCTCAGGATTCCCAAACCAGTCAATGATGGACGGCCACAGGAGAAGCCAGGAGTTAAAGCAACTTGTGTAACAGAGGAAGCTTGGGTCATGCTTGGAGTAAAGTGCTTCAAAATTCAAAATAAACCAACATGAAAGAGAAAATCATCCTTGTTTCAGAGACTATAAATAATGCAGCAATCTTCCAGGAAGAAGCCAGTTTTGTGTTTAAGACCATGTTTGCTTGCTGAGCTGTGGAAAACTACATCATGTCCAGAAAGCTGGTAATCTTATTTTTTAAATTGTCTGAATTTCATATGTCACTGCCTCCCTCAGGAGATGGAAAAGCTGATTTTGGTCTGGAACTTGTTGCCTTATAGTGCTTCAGCTTACACGATGTGAAAATGTCCTCTCCAATTTATGTGACTGTGATACTTACAAATGCCCCATTTAGCTATTTGGATAAATTCTGTTCTTATTTCTCACAAATTTTTCTTCATAACATGTGATAGACAAAGCCTTTAGTAGCCAGATACTCAAATATCAGAAATTCACCCTTGCTGAGCTCAAACATGTTAGGATTATGAGTGATGGAAAAATAAAGTACATTGAAAAGTAGCTTAGATTAAGCTCGAGGACATTGGTTGAGCACGAGTGGCCAAGGATGCTTTTGAAGGATTCACTGAATCACAGCCTGAAGCAATGTAACATCACAGCAGAGAGCAGAGAAACAACTAAAGCCGAGAGAATGTACTAGTATGCAACAGCCAAGGACAGGGTGACTTAGTTTGAGCAAAATTACTGTCTACTGCACCAGGACACCATTCTTCAAATAGCAGCAAGTCCCACAGCATTGTTACGAGTGACAGATATTAGGAAAATCCTTTATGTTTTATCAGTGTGATATGGCTTTACAGTATTATATATTTAGTGATTCCTATATCCAGCTGAGACTTCCCTGGTGTCTTAGATGGTAAAGAATGTGCCGGCAATGCAGGAGACCTGGTTTCGGTCTCTGGGTCAGGAAAAGCCCCTGGAGAAGGGAATGACTACCCACACCAGTATTCTTGCCTGGAGAATTCCATGAACAGAAGAGCCTGGTGGACTATGGTTCATGGGGTGACAAAGAGTCAGACATGATGAGTGACTAACACGCACACACACACACACACATTTCCAGACAGAAGAATCACTAGTACATCGTCTTCATTTTCAAAATAAATTAGTTGTGAGTACATTGAACGCATACAGTATTACAATCCTAGGATAACATCATTTGATGGAAAACAATTAGAAATGAGAAAATAGACATATTCATGCCCAACAAAATGGAATAAATGAAACAAATGTTAAATTATGAGGGAAACTTACAGATTGTTTTTGTGCCATGGGCTCCAAAGAGGGATAATATATCACTAATATAATTAGGGATTTTGGTAGATCTTGGTGAAAATGTCTACCAGTCATTTCATACCCTTTATCCATGTCTTTGGGAGCACTGTCTCACATAGACTGTACCTCCTAGTGGTCTATCTGATGATTTGCCTGGCCATTCAGACACTAGCAAACATGATGTGAACAGAAACTCAGAAAGCATTTGCATTTTGATCCTTGCTTTCATGTTCCTATTTGGAACTCTGAGACCCCCATGTGAAGAAGCATAGACTAGCTAGAACAGGAGATACTATATGAGGCAAAAATGAATTGTCCAAGCTCAGGTCCTCTTAGACCAATAAGGTGCCAACTGCCAGACATGTGACTGAAGTGGTCTTGAACAAAATAATCCGAAATGAGCTAGGCTTGAAGAACATCAAGCTGATCCATGGAATCATTAAAAAAAACTGCAATTAATTTGGGTATGTTTAATTATGCAATAAAACCTTACCATTTCATGCTTAACTTAATGATAATAATAATAATATTACTAACAATTGGGGGCTACCATGTAATGTGTCAGACACTGTGTGAATATATTCAGTTCAGTTCCATTCAGTCACTCAGTTGTGTCCAACTCTTTGTGACCCCATGGACTGCAGCACACCAGGCCTTCCTGTCCTTCACCAACTCCAGGAGTTTGCTCAAACTCATGTCCTTTGAGTTGGTGATGCCATCCAACCATCTCATCCTCTGTCATCTCCTTGTCCTCCTGCCTTCAATCTTTCCCCAGCATCAGGGTCTTTTCCAATGAGTCAGTTCTTCGCAACAGGTGACAAAAGTATTCAGCTTCAACTTCAGCATCAGTCCTTCCAGTGAAAATTCAGGATTGAATTCCATTAGGGCTGACTGGGTTGATCTCCTTGAAGTCCAAGAGACTCTCAAGAGTCTTCTCCAACACGACAATTCAAAAGCATCGATTCTTTGGCTCTCACATCCATACATGACTACTAGAAAAACCATAACTTTCACTATATGGACCTGTGTTGGCAAAGTAATGTCTCTCCTTTTTAATGACAAACCATCTAGGTCATAATTCTTATTCCAAGGAGCAAGTGTCTTTTAATTTCATGGCTGCAGTCACCATCTGCATTGATTCAGTTCAGTTTGGTCGCTCAGTCGTGTCTGACTCTTTGCGACCCCATGGACTGCAGCACAGAAGATCTCCCTGTCCATTGCCAACTCCCGGAGTTTACTCAAACTCAGGTCCATTGAGTCGGTAATGCCATCCAACCATCTCATTCTCTGTCATCCCCTTCTCCTCCCGCCTTCAATCTTGCCCAGCATCAGGATCTTTTCAAATGAGTCAGTTCTTCGCATCAGGTGGCCAAAGTATTGGAGCTTCCAAAGAATATTCAGGACTGATTTCCTTTAGGATTGACTGGTTGGATCTCCTTGCTGTCCAAGGGACTCTCAAGAGTCTTCTCCAACACCACAGTTCAAAAGCATCAATTCTTCGGTGCTCAGCTTTCTTTATAGTCCAACTCTCACATCCATACATGAATATTGGAAAAATCATAGCTTTGACTAGATGGACCTTTGTTGGCAAAGTAATGTCTCTGCTTTTTAATATTCTGTCTAGGTTGGTCATAACTTTTCTTCCAAGGAGCAAGAATCTTTTAATTTCATGGCTGCAGTCACCATCTGCAGTGATTTTGGAGCCCAGAAAAATAAAGTCTGTTACTGTTTCCACTGTTTCCCCATCTATTTGCCATGAAGTGATGGGACCAGATGCCACGATCTTAGTTTTCTGTATGTTGAGTTGTAAGCCACACTTTTTGCTCTCCTCTTTCACTTTCATAAAGAGACTCTTTAGTTCCTCTTCACTTTCTGCCATAGGGTGGTGTCATCTGCATATCTGAGGTTATTGATATTTCTCCTGATAGTGTTGATTCCAGCTTGTGCTTCATCCATCCTGGCATTTCGCATGACGTACTCTGCATATAAGTTAAATAAGCAGGGTAACAATATACAGCCTTAACATACTCCATTCCCAATTTGGAACCAGTTGGTTGTTGCATGTCTGATTCTAGCTATTGCTTCTTGACCTGCATACAGGTTTCTCAGGAGGCAGGTCAGGTAGTCTGGTATTCCCATCTCTTTCAGAATTTTCCACAGGTTCTTGTGATCCGCACAATCAAAGGCTTTAACGTAGTCAATGAAGCAGATGTTTTTTCTGAAATTCTCTTGCTTTTTCTATGATCCAATAGGTGTTGGCAATTTGATCTCTTGGTTCCTCTCCCTTTCCTAAACCCAGCTTAAACATCAGGAAGTTCTCAGTTCACGTACTGTTGAAGAGTAGCTTGGAGAATTTTGAGCATTACTTTGCTAGCATGTGAGATGAGTGCAATTGCGTGGTAGTTTGAGCATTCTTTGGCATTGCCTTTCCTTAGGATTGGAATGAAAACTGACCTTTTCCAGTCCTGTGGCCACCACTGAGTTTCCCAAATTTGCTGGCATATTGAGTGCAGCACTTTCACAGCATCATCTTTTAGGATTTGAAATAGCTCAGCTGGAATTCTGTCACCTCGCTTTGTTCATAGTGATACTTCCTAAGGCCCACTTGACTTTGCATTCCAGATGTCTGGCTCTAGGCGAGTCACCATTGTGGTTATCTGGGTCATGAAGATCTTTTTTGTACAGTTCTTCTGTGTATTCTTGCCACCTCTTCTTAATATCTTCTGCTTCTGTTATGTCCATACCACTTCTCTCCTTTATTGTGTCCATCTTTGCATGAAGTATTCCATTGGTATCTCTAATTTTCTTGAAGAGATCTCTAGTCTTTCCCATTCTATTGTTTTTCTCTAGTTCTTTGCATTGATCACTGAGGAAGGCTTTTTCCACTCCTTGCTATTTTTTGGAGCTCTGCATTCAGATGGATATATCTTTTCTCCTTTGCCTTTCAGTTCTCTTCTTTTCTTAGCTCTATGTAAGGCCTCCTTGGACAACCATTTTCCCTTTTTGCATTTCTTATTCTTGGGGATGGTTTTCTCCACTGCTTCCTGTACAATGTACAAGCCTCCATCCATAGTTCTTCAGGCAGTCTGTCTATCAAATCTAATCCCTTGAATCTATTTGTCACTTCCACTGTGTAATCATAAGGGATTTGATTTAGGTCATAAATGAGTGCTCTAGCGACTTTCCCTACTTTCTTCAATTTAAGTTTGAATTTTGCAAAAAGGTCAGGAATTTCAAATATATATATGTAATAAATATATATTATATAATTTATAATTATAAAATATAATATATAAATATAATGTATTTAATAATATATAATAAATATAATAAAATTATATATAATTAATTATATAAATTGCCTATAATTATATAATATATAAATATATAATAAATATACAGTAATATATAAATATAATATATTTAATAGTAAAATATAATAATAATATAATATAATAAATATAAAAATGATATAACAATACAATTATATAGCTAATTAAATATTAATTAATAAAATAATATATAATAAGCATAATATAATATAATTTATATATTTATTTTATATATATAATATATATAGTTATATAATATATATATAATGTATAATATAATATGTATTATATATATTTGAAATTCCTGGCATTTAAATCAGGTTGGTGTTCATAACACCATTTTACAGATATTATAATTTATGTTGTGAAGTGTGAATATAACCATGCAAATAGTAAATAACAGTGCCAAGATTCATTTTCAGCCTGTGAGTTCCCTGTCCTTTCCATTTTGCCAGGTTGCTGACTGCATGGCCTCTCGAGTAGGAATGAGGCTGAGCCTTAGATGGGCTGCTCAGGTTTCCTCAAAGTGGTAAAGCCTTTAACACTCAAACTACTCAAGGATTCTTCATTCACCTCATGCCAAGCTGAGTAAAATATTTCTTAACTGAAGTAGAGTTGCTTTACAATGTTATGTTAGCTTTAGTTGTACAACATAGTGCTTCAATATTTTTATAGACTATATTCCATCTGAAGTTATTATAAAATAATGCATGTATTTCTCTGTGCTATAACAATATATCCATGTTGCTTACCTATTTTATACATGGAAGTTTATATCTCTTAATCCCATAGGGCAATCTTGCCCCTCTCTGCCTCTCTCTCTCCACTAGTAACCACTAGTTTGTTCTCTATATCTTGGAGTTTCTTTTTATTTTGTTATATACACTGTTTTATTTTTTAGATTCCACATATCAGTGTATTTGTCTTTCTCTTACTTCACTGAAGTCTGACCTCATTAAGCAGAGTACCCTCCATGTTTATTCATGTTGTTGCAAATGGCAAAACTTCAGTCTTTTTACTGCTAAGTAATATTCCACTATGTATATCACATCTTCTTTATCCATGTAGCCTAAATGGACATTTAGGTTGCTTCATATCTTGACTATTAAAAATGACACTTATGATCATTGGACTATGTGTATCTTTTCAAATTTATGTATTTGTTTTCTTTGGATATATACCAAGGAGTAGAATTGCTAGATCTCATGGTGGTTCTATTTTTAGTTTTTCTGAGGACCCTCCATAATGTTTTCCATAGTTGTTGCACCAATTCGCATTTTCACTAACAGTGTACAAGATTTTTCTTTTCTCTTCATCATCACCAATTTTTGTTATTTGTCTTTTTGATGACAGCTATTCCAACAGGTGTGTGTTGTTTCTTGTTTGGAAGGCAGATTCTTAACCACTGGATCTCCAGAGAAGTCCCAAGGTTGTTACAATATTACTGACTATAGTACCCCTGTGTATATTATACCCTTGTGATTTATTATTTTATAGCTGGGTGTCTGAGCCTCTTAATCCTTTTCCACTTTGGGGAATTTATTTTAAAAAATGAAAAACACAAGTTCAAAAGATATATGTACCCATATGTTCATTATAACACTATTTACAAAAGGTAAGATACAGAAATAACCTAAGTTGTTTAGCAGTGGGAGCATGGATAAAGAAGATGTGGTACATAAATACAGTGGAATACTACTCAGCCATAAAAAGAATGAAATGTTGGCACTGGCAACAACATGAGGGGACCATGAAGACATTATGCTACATGAATCACTGCATTTTTTAAAAATGACTTTTAGTGGGAGAACAAGCATTCCAGGGAGGTGTGTCTAGGTTGTGAACGTGACTCGGCATACTCTACTCCAAAGTTCATGACTAGTGATATCTTTTTGGCAATCAGTTTCGTTCTTGGTAAATAACAGAATCACCAGTTTAAGTGTAGATGGAAATTATTACACACACTAGTAGATTATACAGAGAATTAGACTAAATTATCCTCTGGGGTCCCCAGTGCCTGGGGCAAAACCAGGCTGTATAGTAGGAGGTTAGTGGTCAGCAAGTGGGCAAAGCTTCATCTGTTGCTCCGCATGGCTCATGTTACTGCCTGAACCATTTGTCCCCCCCCACCCCCATCTCTGGAAAAACTGTCTTCCACAAAACTGTTCACTGGTGCCAAAAAGATTGGGGACCACTGCTCTATACAACATTAAGGGGATTATTATGTTGCTTTATGCTCATAAGCATAATGGGGTTTAAATTTAGTGAATGAGTTCAAACAAAAAAATAAACAAACTCCTCTAATGCAATGTAATATTTTTGATGTCAACCAGAATTGCGTTTGACTCTTGACTCCATACATTAGCTTGTGTGTCATTTGGGGCAAATTACATTAGTTATACCGAGTCTCAGTTTCTCATCTCTATTGTGGGGAAAGTAAAATTTCCTTTGCAGGGTTATTGACAGTTTCAACAGGGAAAATTAAGTAGATAAGCTAGTATGGTGCTTGACTAGTAAACAAAACAAAACACCACTTCAATAATTCATAGCACATTCTTTTTATTAAAAGGATAAGGATTGAAATCTAATGCAAGTGTTAGTCTGTGCAGTGGTGCCTTTCTGACCTCTGCATCAAGCATATAATTTGGGGAATGAAATATACTCTTAAAAATAATTTAACCTCTTAGGACCCCTAAGCCTTTATGAGAGAAAAAACAATCAGTGTATAAATAAATAAATAAACAGGCTAACAACTCCTCTAGATTTTTGAGCTGGAGAATATGCCAGAGGGAGAGCCTAATTAAAGTCACTGGAGCCTTAACAATCAATCAGAGACAGAGAAGGAAGCAGGGGAAGAAAAAGAGATATGGGAAAGGAGGAGGGGAAATGCAGTTTCTAAGAGTGATGAGTGAATACCAAGGTCATGGTTCAGTGGACTGTGGAGCAGCTTGTAATTTCTATCTCTGTTTCTCACAAGAGCAATAGTTTCAGAGCACCTCACCTCTATCTCCATAACTGAGAATTAATGCCATAGTGGATTGTTTCAACCCAGTTATGATAATCAAAATAGCTTATCTTTTTATGATGTGCTAGGGTTCATAGAATGCCTTCATAACCACCATCTCATTTAATACCTACAGCATCTGGAGAATATGCAGCATTGGTAACCTCATAATTGTAAAAATGATCATTTATGGAGAAAAAAGGCAAATGAGAATGTTTAAAAACAGCAATGTTGTAATGTCCTCAATAGTTATCATATCTTGGTTTATTTATACTGTATATCAGAACTATCCGATTCAATTTACAGTTCTTGAAAGACATAGTACTGATGCTGAGTTTTACATTTTAAAAAATACTTCAGGGCTAATTTCTCCTTTGCCTTCATTTAGCAAAAAAGATCAAGAGTTCACAAGTATTGAGCCATTCAACAACTGAGATAGAATTCACTTCGTACTCTTGACTATTATCTTTTTTCAAGATAGCAAGCCTTCTTATGTTCTTTTATTTTTCCCCAGAGGACCCAGGAGCCCATTGGCTTGTTTTAAAATGTAACACCCAATATACTTTGATCTGGGGCCTAAAGGAGATCAGCAAGTGAAGGTAGAAAGATACAAATTAAGTCAAAAATAATGAAAATAAGGCTTACACATTAATGGTGGGTAGAAGAGATGTCTTCCCCATATCCCATGGGTTCATAAAAGTCAGTTCTCCCACATAACTTCTTCAGACTATTAAGAGACAGACCTTATCAAAGAGATGAGAAATGTAGGAACTATCACTTAGAAACCCAAAGTGTTACAACTTTGGGAAACTTGTTTAACCTCTTGGGCTTCATTTTTCCAACCTGTAAAATAGTGTCAAGTATAGTATCATTTAGAATAGATAATTATAGTGTTTACTGCAGAAGGTTATAGTAAAGATTCACTAAATATTGCATGACAAACATTTCGAATATTAGCACAAAATAAGAGTTAAATCGATCTTGCCGCTACTGACTATTTTTACTATGATTATTTATCATTCTTTAGTAAAAGCTACAATTAGGCACATGATAAGCTTGACCATTTGCTGCCTAATAATCCAAGTACTGGTATGCTTCACTGGATTTATCATTTCTTGTCAGCCATTTTCTCTCAGAATTGGCTTCTTTTAAAAGAACAAAACAATAACAAACCATTTGATTGCCATTTCTAGGGTTATTTTTTTGTGGAAAGAAACCAAGATTCCATAATATATTTATATAGATATTCTGTGAAATTTTTAGGAATCTCTTTTAAGCCTCTCGTTATAAATTGGCATGTTCACAGTCATTTTAAATCAAGATACTAGCTATATAACCTCCTTTCTGTTGTTTGATCACTAAGTCATGTCTGACTCTTGTGAGCCCATCAGCTGTAGCCTACCAGGCCACTCTTTCCATGGCATTTCCCCAGCAAGAATATTGGAGTGGTTTGCCATTTCCTTCTCCAGGGGATTTCCCCACCCAGGGATCGAACCCCCATCTCTTGCATCTCCTGCACTGGTAGTCAGATTCTTTACCACTGAGCCACTAGAGAAGTCCAGCCTGCCTATTACTTTAACTGATAATATAACCACATTTATGTTTAATTTTTTCATGCTCATATTAAGAACTAAAATAAAAAATGTGTTTTATTTGATGCTACAAGCCTAGGGTTACTTTGCAAGTGTTTCTTTTGTTGGATTGTCTTCCACCATTGACCACTTAGTTTGGTTTTGTAAAAAGGTTAAAGTAATGCTTTTTGAAATCTTAATCGGAGATTCTGAATTCAAATTCATAATGCTAGTAGGAAAGTAATGTCCAAATATTTTATGGAGTCAGTTCTAAGTACTATGTATACACCATAGTGATTGATTATAGCAATAGCAAATTTAGGGGTCATATGGTGAAAACTGGAATGAAAAATCCATTTAGTCGTTGCAGGTCACTAATTGATAACTTTGCAGAAAACTTATTGCCAGAGAGGAACTTAGAGCACAAGGAATTGTTCTATTGCAAATGCTATTCAATTTGCCCATTAATTAAACACTTGGGAAGCTTTGTTAACTTGGACAGGACTCAAGACCATTATTTTGGTCACTAGAGCAGCACTGACTTAAAAGCGTTAATTAAATTTCCTAATATGCTCATAAGCTAGCTGAATGACAACCTGCATTATTTTTTATACCTCAGATAAAGAACCAGAGGGCAAAGCTGATTTAGATAAAATGTCTTTATGGAGCCTGTATAATATTATAATTAAAACAAGAACAATTAAGACAGCAGCTGGCAATGTTGAGGTAGAAAGCATATCAAGTAACACCATCACTGTTAGCATCCACACTCTGTGGCCGTTTCTGGTCCTTTTCAGAGCTACCTTTTCTGAAACATTTTGCCTGGTTAGAACATCATCTGGCTCAATGTTCTCTTTCCCTCTGACACTCTCATATCTCACTCTTGCTTCTATTCCTCTTTCTCTGACTGATTCTACTCTATCCTTAGTTTCTTATAACTGTGGCTGCCACCTGCCATACACACACATCTTAAAGGTTTGTTTTTATGGATATTTTCTCATCCTTTTTTTCTTTCCCCCTCTACTTTATTCCAAGGCAAGTGCTATGGGCTGAATGTTTGTGTTTCCCCTCAAACTCATAAGTTGAAACCCTAACCCACAGTGTTATCATATTTGGAAGTGAGGCCATTGGGAAATGATTAGGTTTAGACGAGGTTAGGTGGGTGGGGCCTTCCATGATGGGATAAGTGGCCTTATTTGAAAAGGAAGACATAGAGATCTCTCTCCATACATGTGAAAAGAAGAGGTTCTGTGAGCACACAGTGAGATAGTGGCCAGCTGCAAGTGAAGAAGTGGGCTAACACTAGGAACTCAATCTACTGGCACCTTGATCTTGGAGTTCACAGACTCCAAAACTGTGAGAAATAAATGTCTGTTGTTCAAACCACCACTCTATGGTACCTTGTTAGAGCAGTCTGTACTAAGACAGGAAGTAAATTGTATTTACTTCTGGCTTCTATAGTCAATTTGATGGGCTGACCCTCCAGTATAGATGCCCACCCAGATACCTAGTTCCAGTTGCCAGCTAAGCCAGGTTGGTACTTTAGCATCAAGAGCTCTAAACAGATGCTATTAATCCCATCTCTCTACCTCCTTCCCTACTTCAATTACTGAGACTATTATCCTCCTTCTAACCCAGATTCCAAAGTCTGGATGCTATTTGTTTTCTTCTGACCCATTACCCTTTATTCTGAGCCTTTTTATTTTATTTTATTTTTTTACTCTGAGCCCTTTTAATCAGTTCGCAAGTATTATTGATTATGTGGGCTTCCCTGGTGGCTCAGATGGTAAAGAATCTGCCTGCAATGTGGGAGACCCAGGTTCGATCCCTGGTTGGGAAGATCCCCTAGAGAAGGGAACGGCAACCCATTCCAGTATTTTTGCCTGGAGAATTCCATGGACAGAGGAGCCTGGTGGACTGTAGCCCACGGGGTCACAAAGAGTTGGACACAACTGAGCAACTAACGCCACCACCACCATTGATTATGTAGAGTACTGATAATGCACAATGAACATGTAACTTCATATCCTATATAATTCTTTTATATTTTTTACAATTTTTTAAAAAGTCCTTACTGAATTTGTCACAATACTGCTTCTGTTTTATGTTTTGGTTTTTTGGCTACGAGGCTTGTGGGATCTTAGCTCCCCACCTAGGGATCAAACCTGCATCCTCTGCCTTGGAAAGTGAAGTTTTAACCACTAGACTGCCAAGGAAGTCCGTTTATATAATTCTAATATCATTTTTTTTTTCATTTATTTTTATTAGTTGGAGGCTAATTACTTTACAATATTCTAGTGGTTTTTGTCATACACTGACATGAATCAGCCATGGATTTACATGTACTCCCCATCCCGATCCCCCCTCCCACCTCCCTCTCTACCCAATCCCTCTGGGTCTTCCCAGTGCACCAGGCCCGAGCACTTGTCTCCTGCACCCAACCTGGGCTGGTGATCTGTTTCACCCTTGATAATATACATGTTTCGATGCTGTTCTTTCGAAACATCCCACCATCGCCTTCTCCCACAGAGTTCAAAAGTCTGTTGTACATCTGTGTTTCTTTTTCTGTTTTGCATATAGGGTTATCATTACCATCTTTCTAAGTTCCATATATATGTGTTAGTATACTGTATTGGTCTTTATCTTTCTGGCTTACTTCACTCTGTATAACGGGCTCCAGTTTCATCCATCTCATTAGAACTGATTCAAATGAATTCTTTTTAATGGCTGGGTAATATTCCATGGTGGATATGTACCACAGCTTCCTTATCCATTCATCTGCTGATGGGCCTCTAGGTTGCTTCCATGTCCTGGCTATTATAACACAGTGCTGCGCATTGGGGTGCACGTGTCTCTTTCAGAGTATGCCCAGAAGTGGGATTGCTGGGTCATATGGCAGTTCTATTTCCAGTTTTTTAAGAAATCTCCACACTGTTCTCCATAGCGGCTGTACTAGTTTGCATTCCCACCAACAGTGTAAGAGGGTTCCCTTTTCTCCACACCCTCTCCAGCATTTATTGCTTGTAGACTTTTGGATAGCAGCCATCCTGACTGGCGTGTAATGGTACCTCATTGTGGTTTTGATTTGCATTTCTCTGATAATGAGTGATGTTGAGCATCTTTTCATGTGTTTGTTAGCCATCTGTATGTCTTCTTTGGAGAAATGTCTGTTTAGTTCTTTGGCCCATTTTTGATTGGGTCATTTATTTTTCTGGAATTGAGCTGCAGGAGTTGCTTGTATATTTTTGAGATTAATCCTTTGTCTGTTGCTTCGTTTGCTATTATTTTCTCCCAATCTGAGGGCTGTCTTTTCACCTTGCTTATAGTTTCCTTTGTAGTGCAAAAGCTTTTAAGTTTCATTAGGTCCCATTTGTTTATTTTTGCTTTTATTTCCAATATTCTGGGAGGTGGGTCATAGAGGATCCTGCTGTGATTTATGTTGGAGAGTGTTTTGCTTATGTTCTCCTCTAGGAGTTTTATAGTTTCTGGTCTTACGTTTAGATCTTTAATCCATTTTGAGTTTATTTTTGTGCATGGTGTTAGAAAGTGTTCTAGTTTCATTCTTTTACAAGTGGTTGACCAGTTTTCCCAGCACCACTTGTTAAAGAGGTTGTCTTTTTTCCACTGTATATCCTTGCCTCCTTTGTCGAAGATAAGGTGTCCATAGGTTCGTGGATTTATCTCTGATTCTAATATCATTTTTGAGCTCACAGCTTATTTATTCTGGTGATGGTGGTGGGTAATCGGGTGTTGTGAGTACTCAAAACTGCAAATTTGAGGTATATCATCTCTTCCTATTTAACGTAGTTCCACAAGTTCCCAGAGGTCTCTTTTGTAAAAGTGATCTGTCTTTCCAGGTTTCATTCTCTCTCTTTTTCATAAGTGATCTTGATATGACAGAGCTAGTCTTAAAGGTTATTGTCAAATTTTTCTCTTAATGGTTAAGGGCTCAATATTGCCTTTTAGGTTCTCTTTCACTTTTATTATTATAGTCCTAATAATTCATTACATAATAATATTATATACATATTACATACATAATAATATTATAGTCCTAATAATTCATAAGTTATATCTGCCACTGGCTGAAGAGGGCAAAAGTCATAGAAAAATGAACTTGAGAAAGCGTGTTTATATATGTTCTTCTCAAGTAGGTTTTGGCACCTGAATATTATCCCTATAGTAAACCCAGTCTCCTTTGCATCAAGGTCAAGCCTTCTACCACCAGGCCTTATGTGCTGAGAAGTACAGCTGTTCCATACTTTCAATGGTAGAAACTATTCATTATTCCATAGATGTGCAACTTCTACTCCTTCCCCTGTATGTATTGATATTGTTGCACAGAGTGAGTTTGCACTCCCCTGTCTTCCAGTGAAATTCTATACATCCTTAAATGATTTGTTCAAATGTCACTTTCTCCATTGAGTATTTCTAGATTCCCTTCTCAGAAGTTAATTCCTTGCTCTTCTTTCTGCCTATGTTACTTTCTCTAGATGTCTTTCGTGTTACTTTTTGCATCATATATTGCATTACTGGAGGCTCAGATGGTAAAGAGTCCACCTGCAGTGCAGGAGGTCTGAGTTCGATCCCTGGATCAGGAGGATCCCCTGGAGAAAGGAATGGCTACCCACTCCAGTATTCTTGCCTGGAGAATTTCATGGACAGAGAAGCCTGGCAGGCTACAGTCCATGGGGTCACAAAGAGTTGGACATGACTAAGCAACTAACACTTTAACTTTTTCACTTTTCATATTGAGTTACAATTAGTAGTGTATATATCCTCTTCTCTAAGTTCTGATATTCAAGTTCTTTGAGGCTAGGAGTTAAGACATATTTCTATTTTGTATCACACAGAATACCTAGAAATATCAGATCCTCAATGACCATGAGCTGAAATGAACAATAAAAATGTTGGAGATAATAAAAGTCAAATAGTTGCATTTTATTATCCCTAGTACATTGTCTCTATACCCTGGAAACTACATTGCTGGCATATTTTGTATTCCTTGAAGTTATGCTCTCAATTCCCAGGAGGTTCTTAGATAAACAGAAAAATATTCAATTTTTCCCTTAATGGAATAAATATAATGCCTTTATCAGGAGATTAATAACATCATTTCAGATTCCAAAGAAATAACTTTGAAAAGCTTGCCAAAATCCATCATTCTTTCTTTTTCCCCATTGAGCTTAAAAATTGGGTTCCTGCAAAAGAGAAAATAATTTTTCTCTCCAGATAGATTTGTATGAATAAAACAAAATTCAGGTAGCCAGCCAAAACAAACTAGCTGAAAGCAGTTGAAGAAGCCCCAGACAGAGAGGTTATTTCATTTTGGAGTTCAAGTGGCAAGGCAGTCATTGTATTATGTGAATCCTAAATTGGCATTTGGCAGCATACAAGAATCGTTTTCAGGAAATAGCATCCCTCATTTCCCTAAATACCAGTCACCTTTGAGATTCAGTCTAAAGTCTCTAGTTTTATCACTCCATGAACAAACCCCTTCCCCCTTTCTTTCTCTAGGGCATAATAATGATGTTAAATATTATTCATTATACCGTAAGGAACCTCAGATTAGCAATACAGGCTATCATTAGCAAATCCCCATTTCAGGATGGTCCCCAATAACGTCTGTAATCACCTGGGTTGCAGTTGAACCAGGTAAGGAAGGAAAAATGGCTCCTATAAAGCTGAAAATTATGATGCTCTTTGAGAAGACACATAAAGCACCCAGCTATGTTATCAACTTATTTTTCAAAGCCTCTCTTTAGATGTTCAGCGACTTTCTTAAAAGAGTGATTTGCTCTTATCGAAAAAAAATAAAGTTTCCAATCCTTCTGGTTGCAAAGATAGGTCTTTTTACTGTAAATCAATGTGCTGCTGTCTTGTTTGCGCTGCTGCAAGAAAGATGGACACAGCACAGAACCAATGGTGCTGCTCCCTTGCCTCATTTATCTTGTGGGTCTGCTACCAGCGGAGCTGACCTTAACCATTTCACCTCCTCTCTGTTGCCATTGTTGCCATAGCTCCGAAGACAGGTGCTTAAAAATAGAGGATGAGCTTATCTTATTTTTCTGGATATAAGGTGCAAAAGATTGGATTAGTTATACTTCTCAGTTTATGGCACTCTACGTTTACTTGTCCTTGCCAAACTCCTTTCTTGTTATTACTTCAGTTACATTTTAATTTATTATTTCCTTTTGACCCATGCCTCACACTCTTCCCTTCCATACCCCTAGACACAACAATTGACAACCATTCAAACACCTCATGTAGCTTTATATTTTTGTGTGTTCTTGTAAAACTTGTATTTTGTGCACCTAAAATGCAAGTTGACATAAATGCTATTGCAGTAAAAATTTCATTTGGTTGCCTATTTTTTTACTGAGAGTTATGCTTTGAACATTTTCCCCAGGTTGCTGTGTATACATGCACTCTTTGCTTCTAATATTACTTTGTATTCTACTTACACGCATGCTTGCTCAGTAGTGTCCTACTTTTTGCAACCCCATGGACTGTAGCCCACTAGGCTCCTCTGCCCAAAGGATTTTTCATGGAAGAATACTGGAGTAGTTGTCATTTTCTACTCCAGGTGTATTTTACCTGGTGTATCTAATAGCCATTGAAGGATACTTCGACTCCAATTCCCTGTCAACTCAACATATACTGCAATAAATATGCTCTAAGAGCTTGTTGTGCATGAGGCTATAGTTAGGATAGATACCTTATTACCTGTAATGAGACTGCTGGATCAAAGCATCTATATAATTTATCAAAGATGCTGTGCATTTTAATTGAGCTATTTATTTGACATCTTTTAGTTTCTTTGCCATTGTGAATGACGCTCCCTAGCTTATTTCTGGTATAGACAAATGCTATAGATTCTTTGAAAGTTTGTCACACTTTTTAAAATTTTTATTGGAGTGCAGTTTATTTCCAATGCTGTGTTAGTTTCAGGTGTACATCAAAGTGAATCAGTTATATCTGCGCTTCCCTGATGGCTCAGATGGTAAAGAATCCACCTGCAATGAGGGAGAGCTGGGTTCGATCCCTGGGTTGGGAAGATCCCTTAGAGAAGGGAATGGCAACCCACTCCAGTATTCTTGCCTGAAGAACTCCATGGACAAAGAAGCCTGGCAGGCTACTTTCCACGGGGTCACAAAGAGTCAGACACAACTGAGTGATTTTCATTTCACTTAGATATATCCACTCATTTTTAGATTCTTTTGCCATACAGGCCATTACAGAGTATTGAGAATTTCCTGTGCTACACAGGGGGTCCTTATCAGTTATCTATTTTATATATAGTAATGTATATATGTCAATCCCAGTCTCCCAATTTGCCACCCCTTTTCCACCCTGGAGAAGGAAATGGCAACCCACTCCAGTGTTCTCGCCTGGAGAATCCCAGGGACAGCGGAGCCTAGTGGGCTGCCGTCTATGGGGTCGCACAGAATCGGACACGACTGAAGTGACTTAGCAGCAGCAGCAGCAGCAACCATAAATTTGTTTTCTACATCTCTATTTCTGCTTTATAAAAAAGTTCGTTTGTACTCAATTTTCAGGGTTCAGATGAACTTATTTATCTTGAAGTCAGTTACTTTGTAGAGTTCTCATTATTTCTAATAGCTTGAGGACTATATTTTAAAATCTAAAAGTATGATAATTTTATCAGTTTATATCATTTCTTACATCTTATTTTCTTTTCCTTTTAGTGCTGGGGAGAATCTCCAAAATTATATCAAATAGTAGTATTGAAAGAAATATATTTGTCTTTTCCCAGTCTTAATGTTTTTATATTAAAAACACTTGTGATAGGTTTTGTTATATAATCTTCACTAACAGGGATATTCTGTTTTATTCCATATTTTCCATGTTTTCTCGCTATATAAATTAATGTTGAATTTTATCCTATGCATGGCCTGCATCCATTATGGTAAATGTGTGTTTTTCCCTTATGGCAATTGTTGCAAATTAATGAAATTTCTGTTGTTGAACTATCCTTGCATTTTTGGAATAATTAATCTTGACCATATGTATTTTAAATATGCCTTATAAAATCACTGTTTTATTTAACATATTTGGGTCTGTAAGTAAAATGGAGCTGTAATTTATTTTCTTTGGTTTTCCTTATCTGTTTTTGGAATCAAGATTTCATCAGATTCAAAAATTAGTCAGGTAAGTCTAATTTATTTTATTTTTTCTAATTTTGGGGATGGCTGAGTTATGATAAGAGTTAAATATTCCTTAAAATGTTGGCAGAATTATCTATAAAACAATAAAAGTTTGGGGTTTTTGGTGAGGGGCATACTTTTTCTTATCATTTGGTTTATTTAATGCTTGTTGGTTTATTCAAGTTTGCTATTTCTTCTTTAATTTTGGATTTTTTATCCACTTGGTCAATTTTTTAAAATATAGCTGTTGATATTATTCTCTCAGTAATTTTCTACCTCTGTTAGTTGGTAGTTATTTCATCATTTTCATTTTATATTGTTATCTGTATATTCTTTCATATTTTGGTTACTTGTCTGATAAGTTTATGTCATTAAACTTTCCAAGAACCAATTACTGATTTTGTTAATATTTTTTGTTTTCTACTTGATTAATCTTACTATATCTTTATTATTTTCTTTCTTCTTGAGTCTTTGAGTACTTTCTTACTCAATTTTTATTTTTCTCTTATTTATCAATAAATGTATTTAGACTTGAACTTTTGTTGTAATTAATATTTAGCATAATTTTTATCTTACAATTTTTGCCCTTTATTGTTTTCATTGGTATTCAGTTCTAGCATTTTTCAGTTTCCTTTATAATTTCTTTTTAATTCAATGCTAATTATATGAAATGCTTTTTCTTTTCATTTTCAATCATATGGCTTTGTTGTTATTTTTAATATTATTGAATTATAGTCAGAGAACACAGCTTTCATGACACTAACACTTGGATTAAAATGAAGCTTTCTTTGAGCTCAATATATAGAAGCTTAATTTTCTATGTGTATGCATAAAATCTATGTATTCTCTGTTTTATGTTCAACAGTTTTATATTATCCGATAGCCTGACTTATTAACTGATTTGTTTAAATCTTTGATATTACTATTTATTTTTTCTCTGTTTGAACTGGGGTTTCAAAGGGTATATTAAAATCTAAATTTTTCATTAATGAGATTTACCAATTTTTCCCTGAAATTCTGTCAGTTTTTTCTTTATACAGTTTGAAATTCTATTGTTGTGTATATCTTTGCTCATAAAATCATATCTTCCTGCTCTGTCTTTTCTTTTACCAATTTATAACCTCCATTTTGCATTGTAAAATAGCTTTCAAAAAAATAAAATACTTTTCTTTTTCATTAATGTGGCTACACATGATCTATTTGGCTCAAATTTACCTGAAATTGTCTTCTACAAATTTTCATTTTTGACCTTTTTGGGGGCCTTTTTATATCCAGTGTGTCTCTTGCAGAAACCATACGGCAAAACTGTAAAGAAGAAAAGCAAATTCTTTGTCTTTTAACTGATGATTATGAACACTTTACATGAGAAAAATAACTTTGAGTTACTTTTGTCATATCTTCCATATTTTTTTTTTTTTTTACCACTGTGCACTTTATTTTTCTTTTCCCCTGCTTTTTATTGGGTTAATCAAGGTTTTCTAAGTTGGCTTAAGAGTTATACATTAAACTTTGCTTTTATTGCAATTACCCTTAAAGTAAGCCCAACAATCATGTTTATTTACCTGTGTTAATTTTCTAAATTTATGGCTGCTTACATATCTTTTTCCATAAAATATATATTTCAGCATATTTTTCTTATTCACTTGGTCTCCATCTACCTGTTCTGATATGTCTAGAATTTTGAGTTCTTAAAATTTTTATAATCTTTTTTTGTCTTTGAGATCAGTGGTTATATTGGAATTTGAGGATATTTTATCACCCCTATTTCCTATATCTCTTATGAAAACCTCTAAAATTTAATGCCCTTCTTGTTTCATTATTTCTAAGAGTATTCAGTTCAGTTCAGTTCAGTCACTCAATTGTGTCCGACTCTTTGTGACCCAGTGAACCGCAGCATGCCAGGCCTCTCTGTCCATCACCAACTCCCAGAGTTTACCCAAACTCATGTCCATTGAGTCGGTGATGCCATCCAACCATCTCATCCTCTGTCGTCCCCTTCTCCTCCTGCCGTCAATCTTTCCCAGCATCAAGGTCTTCTCAAATGAGTCAGCTCTTCACATCAGGTGGCCAAAATATTGGAGCTTCAGCTTCAACATCAGTCCTTCCAATGAACACCCAGGACTGATCTCCTTTAGGATGGACTGGTTGGATCTCCTTGCAGTCCAAGGACTCTCAAGAGTCTTCTCCAACACCACAGTTCAAAAGCATCAATTCTTCTGTGCTCAGCTTTCTTTATAGTCCAACTCTCACATCCATACATGACTACCGGAAAAACCACAGCCTTGACTAGACAGACTTTTGTTGGCAAAGTAATGTCTCTGCTATTTAATACGCCATCTAGGTTGATCATAACTTTCCTTCCAAGGAGCAAGCGTCTTTTCATTTCATGGCTGCAGTCACCATCTGCAGTGATTTTGGAGCCCAGAAAAATAAAGTCAGCCCCTGTTTCCACTGTTTCCCCATCTATTTGCCATGAAGTGATGGGACCAGATGCCATGATCTTCGTTTTCTGAATGTTAAGCTTTAAGCCAACTTTTTCACTCTCCTCTTTCACTTTCATCAACAGACTCTTTAGTTCTTCTTCACTTTCTGCCATAAGGGTGGTGTCATCTGCATATCTGAGGTTATTGATATTTCTCCTGACAGTGTTGATTCCAGCTTGTGCTTCTTCCAGCCCAGCATTTCTCATGATGTACTCTGCATATAAGTTAAAGAAGCAGGGTGACAATATACAGCCTTGAAGTACTCCTTTCCCAATTTGGAACCAGTTTGTTGTTCCATGTCCAGTTCTAGCTGTTGCTTCCTGACCTGCATACAGGTTTCTGAAGTGGCAGGTCAGGTGGTCTGGTATGCCCATCTCTTTCAGAATTTTCCAGTTTGTGGTGATCCATACAGTCAAAGGCTTTGGCATAGTCAATAAAGCAGAAATGGATGTTTTTCTGGAACTCTCTTGCTTTTGCGATGATCCAGCGGATATTGGCAATTTGATCTCTGGTTCCTCTGCCTTTTCTAAAACCAGCTTGAACATCTGGAAGTTCATGGTTCATGTACTGCTGAAGCCTGGCTTGGAGAGTTTTAAGCATTACTTTACTAGCGTGTGAGATGAGTGCAATTGTGTGGTAGTTTGAGCATTCTTTGGGATTGCCTTTCTTAGGGATTGGAATGAAAACTGACCTTTTCCAGTCCTGTGGCAGTCTTTCCCATTCTATTGTTTTCCTCTATTTCTTTGCATTGATTGCTGAGGAAGGCTTTCTTATCTCTTCTTGCTATTCTTTGGATCTCTGCATTCAAACAGCTAACAGAGTTTTGCCAAGAGAATGCACTGGTCATGGCAAATACCCTCTTCCAACAACACAAGAGAAGACTCTACAGATGGGCATCAGCAGATGGCCAACACTGAAATCAGATTGATTATATTCTTTGCAGCCAAAGGTGGAGAAGCTCTATACTGTCAGCAAAAACAAGACCAGGAGCTGACTGTGGCTCAGATCATGAACTCCTTATTGCCAAATTCAGACTTAAATTGAAGAAAATGGGGAAAGCCTCTAGGCCATTCAGGGACCTAAATCAAATCCCAAGAGTATTAGAAATGCTCTTTTTAAAAAATGGATTGCTTTGTGAAAAAAATTTTAAAGACTTACTTGCAAGAACAGATTTTATTATACCCTCACCTTTAAATGATAATTTGGTTGTACATCTAGTTCTAGTGTCATAATTATTTTACTCTAAAATATTACCTCCTGTACACCCATGGTGGATTCAAGTCAATGTATGGCAAAAGCAATACAATGTTGTAAAGTGAAATAAATAAACAAATTAATTAATTAAAAAAAGAAGAAATAAAAGCATAGATAAATAGTTAAAAAGAAATAAAACATCACCTCCTTGGCTTTCCAATCTTCAATTCATGCTGAAATGCATGATGTCAGTGATTCTTGCTGTTCTTTTTGCATAATCTATGCTTTCTCCTTCAAACCTCTAAGATTTGTGCTTTGACATACTTTAATGTTACTGTATAGTCTGAGTGTGGGGCCTTCCCTTTGACAATCTATTTGGTGCTATCACACTTGGGTCTTTCATCCTTTAATTCAGGGGACTACTTGAAATATTTCATTCTATCCATTCTTTTACTCTCCTCTAGGGCATCTAATTTCTGGATCTGGCAATTCCATTTGTATCTTCCATGTCTCTTTTTATTTTTGCTCAGTTTTTTCCTTTTTTTCTGCAACAGGGACTTTCCTAACTTGATATTACAGCCCTCTAATTTACTCTACTTGAAGGTTCATCCTACTTTTCCCCCAAGCATTGTGTTCTGTAATTTTCCCATTCTATTTCTTATACTTCATATATACTTTAATACTTCATACCACCACTTGGTTCTCTTTTAAAAATAACTTCTCTGTTGTATATATTATAGATGCATAGTATGTATTATTAAATCACAATATGGTATATATATATATGTTTAATATCTCTTTTTATGTTTTAAGTCCAGTTACCATATTCAGTATATTTTCCTTGTATGTTTGAAAAGAGGGAGGGGATGAACTTAGGCCCGGAGAAATCCAAGTGCCACAGAACCACTAATAAAGATTCTGCTTGCTAATTTTTGGCCAGGTAACACCTCTTAAAAATAAGCAGATATAGGAGAGGCAGTGCCCTTAGGTTGTGTTGTACTATACCTGGATTAAAGGTGGTGCGGAAGGTGGAGCTGCGGTTAACATGGAGGTGAGAGTGAATACTTGAGGGCAGCTGGTCAGCCTCAACCAGGTTTAATCAATTCTACATTCCGGTGGCGCTTTCAAGCTACCCAGATAGTACACCTCCACTGAGTCTCCCCAGGCCAACTAGACAGACACACGAGCAGAAAAATAAATAAAAACCTCAAATTTCATGTCATAAGATGACCCTCAGAGAAAGTAAACTTTTAAGAGGCTTTAGAAATGAGAGTCATCAAAAGCCTTTCAGAGGAGTGACGTTTAAAAAGAAATCAAAATAAAAAGTCAACAATGTGAATATCTTGGAGGAACATGTTCTAGGCTGAAGGAAGGACAAATGTGAAGTCCCTGAGAGAAGGAGAATGGTCCCATATCCAACCAACTCTTGGAACACAGTTGGTAAATAGATTTGTTGATGAGATTTCAAACTATTCAGGAGTAAGACCTGATAGGGTTTTCAACATAAGAGCATAAAGTTCTAGTTTTATTCCAAGTGCAAATGGAAGCCATTGAAGGGTTTCAGGAGATTATATCTGAAATAGTGTGGTTACAGGGGCTCCCCAGGAGGCTTATTGATAAAGAATCCGCCTGTAATGCAAGAGACGTGGGTTTGACCCCTGGGTAGGGAAGATCCCCTGGAGAAGGAAATGGCAACCCACTCCAGTATTCTTGCCTGGGAAATCCCATGGACAGAGGAACCTGGCAGACCACAGTCCTTTGGGTCGCAAAGAATCCAACATGCCTTAGTAACTAAACAGCGGTAGCAGCAGTGTGATTACAATGAAGAAAAAAGGGGCAGCAGTTTAAACTATAATTGGTGAATATTATTTCTAGCTTAAAACATTCATTTGCATCATGTTTCATAATTTCTGATGTTTTTCAACTTCATTTTGTTGGGGAAATCAAATCAATATCTTCAGTATTTCAAAATGCTGATGTTTAATCTAGATGTTCTTTCATTATGGTCTGCCTGTCAATCTTTATCTTTCTATTAATAAAATCTTTATATATCATACCAACTGGATGCTGAATGATTTACACTGAAGTCTCAATTTTTCTCAACTTAATGCATACATTCAGACTTAGACCATAAGCATTTTAAGCAGGTAAAGGACTGAATTTCTTCATGATTAAAAGGCTCTCCCTTTATTCATTTTAGAGTTTTTGTAATTCACAGTCACACAGTTCTCATCATCGCTCTCAGTCCTACACTGTCTTTCTTAAAACTATCTCATCTCACAAAATGGATACAATGTCTTATTTCACTGTCCAAGGCACGAGAGAAATTCTGTACCATAAGAGAATTATGATGCCAAAGTGGATAATTGTGCATCAGACAGACATCATTGCTCCTAAAGTCAGTAATCACAGTCTATCATAGAGACTCCCTGATCTATGGACTAGTTAGTGATGAGGGTCATTTTCTAGAGTGTGTAAAGCTAAATGGCCATCCTGGTGTCCTTTCCAAAGCAGAGTCATGTTCCCCAGTGCTGGTGTGTTATTTCTACTACTAGCAGCCAGTAACTTTGATGTGTACTCATTTTGCTACAATACTTAAAAGTTCTTCACTGGGCATCATGGGACATTAAATTTTTACAAAAATGGGGCCACACTATATGTGTTCTATTATCCCCTGCTTTTTAAAATATAACAATGTATTGTTAACCTTATAAAAATTTCAATGAATGTACTATTAAATAATGATTTTTAATAATAACAACAATACTAGCTTTTTTGATCTTTTTTCCTTAAGCGCTTTCCATGTATTTATTCATTTAGTTCTCACAATTTTCTGATGTAGGTATTATTGTATCCAAAGCTACATGGTTAAAATAGCCGAGTTTATAATTTCTAATAATAATAGCTAATATTTACAAACTGCTTGCAATGCAATAGTCATTGTGATGATTGCTTAACAGAAATTATTTCCTTAATATTTACCTTTCTCTTGAACTTGTCCCATTTGTTACATGGGAAAACTGTTCATAGAGACAAAATAACTTAACCAAGTTAATTAGTAGAGCCACAATTCAAACTCAGGTTCTAAAAAAATATGAGTTTTAAAAAAAATGTTATAGTCAATGTTACTCAGTTCCTCTCATTATTTTAGTGTCCAAGTGCCAAGAGATCTGATCCGAACCAGAGCATAATGTAACTTGCTATCTGACACTTGGAGTTTTCTGGAATATGAAAAATAAGTGTTGTCAACCTAAAAGATACATAGAATGATTCCTTGGTTACTACTTTCTCTTGTTTTGTAACAGATCTGTTTTACTCCCTTTCCTGCTCTGTGCCTAAAAGTTTGCCCCCCCTGGTTTTCCCTTGGGGTTGGCCAGAAAAAAGGATCCATACCAGATGTAGGAGGGGGGGAGGAGAAAATCAAAGCATGTGTATCCCCCCTCCTTCCTTGGTGCTAAGTCTCTCCACAATCACACCTACCGCTCTGCAGTTTGCTCTAACTTGCCTTTCCCACTGATCTCTGAAAATGCCTCTTCTTCAGCACCAGCTTAGAACAGCTATCACTATTGTTAATCTCTAGAAGCCTCTTAATTCCTTGTGTATGCATGCTAAATTGCTTCAGTTGTGTCCAGCTCCCTACGATCCTATGGACATAGCCCACCAGGCTCCTCTGTCCATGGGATTCTCTAGGCAAGAATACTGGAGTGGATTGCCATTTCCTCCTCCAGAGGATCTTTCCAACCCAGGGATGGAACCCACATCTCCTACTTCTAGTGCATTGAAGGTGGACTTTTTACCTACTGAGTCACTTTTAATCCTGCTCACTCCTTCTATACATTATTTGTTAATTACAATCTCTTTCTATGAACCTTTGAAAATGACTTCTGTTTCCTCCTGATATCCATGTTTCATGGAAGTTTCAATTTCACTAGAAATTGTCAATCAGCATTTATCTGATCTCAGGTAACTCTGGCCTGCAGCAGATTGAAGCAGGGTTTCGGTTCTCAGCCAGAGCTTGAGGCTGGGCCGAAGTAGTGAGGGCACTGAACCCTAGCCATTAGACCAGTGGTCAGTGACAAGATCCTGGCCTTTCAGCTTAGCAGAAAAGAATTCCCACAAAGACAAAGAGAGAAACAAGTATTTATGAGGAGGAGAATAGTGCAAGACATGTGGATGGACACATGGCCAGACTCAGAGAGTCTGTCTCCTTTTGGTAGCTTGAATCACTTTTATGGGACATTTATTCTGGGTTTCCTTTGGCCAATCATTTTGATTTGCCCAGTTCCAGTCAATAATTGGTATATCCTAGGATCCTTCCCCACATGCGTGAGCATCTCTTAGTCAAGATAGATTCTGGCAAAGAGATCTATGGGTAACCTGGACATCATTCTTCTTTTGACCTCCAATTTATGGTCAGGAAGGTCTCCTTGACTTTGAGAATGAGAAATACGTGGTCTCTCATCTCTTATCTGGGCAGGGCTTAGCCTCCTGCTATTATGGAGTTTTTGTCCACAGGGAATGAACTCCAGCTGTTTGGCCTGGGGCCCATCTATCTCCTGCCTTAGAGCCACTGAAAAGATGTTGGATCAAGAAAATGGAAATGATGAATAATAAAGATGCTGTGAGACACTCCGTAGAGACATTTCTTCCTGTAGAGCCAGAGGAAGTGATGGATTTTGCAATATAGCTGGGAGAGACAAACAATGAAATTACAGATCCTGCTTTAACCCCCGGCCAGCAGTGTGGATCCCCACTATTGCAAGCTAATTTAGCACTATTGAGTGGCTTCGGACAGGGAAATGGAACCACCATTTTTATTTAAATTCTCAGAATAACTCAATCTAAGATTTATTGGAACTTCCTCTCTAAGAAAAAAGCTTGGGGAATCATATTTTGTTTTGAAAATGGCTTATTTGATAATTTGCTGTATTTACACAAAGTGTTTTCCTTTTCACTAGTTTAATTTTGATATTCCCTCACAGCTTTGTGCCACAAAAGAAAATAGTGATTCCTGTAAATACACTAAGCTCTCTGAATCTTATGTGATTTTGTTTAAACTTATGGAAATGTCCTATTTCCTCCATATAACCCCAGGCAATCTATTTAGCAGAAGCCTACTTCCTTTCAAGAGTCTGATCATGACTAACTCTGGCATGAAGTCATTTCTGACATTCTCATTTCTCTTCTCCTCAGGTAAAATGCATCACTATTTCTGTTGTTACCCCTGGTTCCTGGACAAAAATCCCTATAGGGAGGCAAAACCACCTCTACCCACCTTAGGTTTGCAGCTGAAACTCAAAAAGACAGATTACCAAGAGAAAAACAGAGATTATTACTGATGTAGTACACATCAGGTGGAAGAACACTAAACCAAAGGTAGGTAATTAAAAAAGGTGGTTTAAAATTCCAGCTTATCTAGAATCTTCCACAAAGGACAATAACTTGATAGAAAAATGACATGTCAAAGGATAGCAGTTTTAGGCTGAACACTAATGGAGGGAGATTCATTTGCAGATGGTCTCCAGGTTGATAAGAGTCTTTCTCCAGTAAAAAGAGAATTTATATCCTGTCTAGGCAGGAAAGAGGGAGATTTTTCTTTCTTGCTCATTTAGCTGCCTTCATGTTAAAGGAAATTTTACATCACAAGGCACATTTGGGGGCACTATATTCTGGTTTCCTTTACTCCTTGGATATTTTAATGTTAAATAGTCTTTCTTATCTACCAAATTGTAAGCTACCAAATTTATGTCTCATTTGTCTCAACATCTACACAACAGTGCCTACTCAGAATCTGCATATAATAATGACTTTTGAATGAACAGATAAATATCTTGTTGCTGTGGTGGTTGTTGTTCAGTCATTAAGTCTGTCTGACTCTTTGTGACCCCAAGGACTGCAGCACACCAGGCTTCCCCAGAGTTTGCTGAAGTTTATGTCCATTGAGTCCATGATGCCATCCAACCATCTCATCCTCTGATGCCTTATTCTCCTTTTCCCTTCAATCTTCCCAGCATCAGGCTCTTTTCCAATGAGTTGGCTCTTCACATCAGGTGACCAAAATATTGGAGCTTCAGCTTCAGCATCAGTCCTTCCAATGAGTATTCAGGATTGGTTTCCGTTATGATTGACTGGTTTGATCTCCTTGCTGTCCAAGGGATCCTTCAAGAGTCTTCTCCAGCACCACAATTCAAAAGCATCCAGTATCTTTTTAGCCCAATGTATAATGGGAAGATATTTGAAGTGTATAATGTGAAGGGGCTTCCCTGATAGCTCAGCTAGTAAAGAATCTGCCTGCAACGTGAGAGACCTAGGTTTGATCCCTGGGTTGGGAAGATCCACTGAAGTAGGAAATGGCAACCCTCTCCAGTATTTTTGCCTAGAAAATTCCATAGATAGTAGAGCCTGGTGAGCTACAGTTCCTCGGGTCACAAAGAGACACAATTGAGCGCACACACACAATGTGAAGAACAAGTAGAGGCTGGTCCAACTTTTAAAAAAATTTGCAGTTGTGCCTTTTTTAATAAGATAGAGAACTCTCTGAAAAATTATTGAAGCAGATACTCCCAACTGTCCTCCCAATATTCATTTTTCCCTTGCTTTTCAGCAGAAACCTAATTTTTGGAGAGAAGAGATGTATTGAATTTAAAATATTTCTTTTCTTAGATTCCCTTGAAGCTAAAGGTGGTCTTGTTTTCCAGATGGAGCTAATGTGATGTAAGTGGAGGTATTCATGGGCAAATGGCGCTTTCTGGTAACTTAGATAAGTATGAGTGCATTAAACACACACACAAACATAGACTCAGTGAATTGGTGTAAATTTTTGCCACTTCATCTATATCCTTCTTTCACTGAATGTAGATGTGGTGCCTAGAAATATAACTGCCTTTCTGTCTTCTGTGACCAGAGATAACAGTAGCCTGGCTCTTTTTGTACGGTCCCACATGACTTTCAACTTTATTCCTTATTATGTGAGATTTTAAAAAAAATCCTTAGTTGTCTGAGCCATTGTTTGTCAGATTTCTGTAATATGCAGCTGAATACAATTCTCAGCAGTTTATTAAGGTAAGTCTCCTGGTAGCTTTCACTAACTTTTCCCTTGTCATCGATTCTGTGGACAGGAAAATGGCTACTGGCCAAGATGCAGGAGCTTAACACAGATTTCCAGTTATTCTAAAGTAGTTTCTAGTGTTGATTCAGTTATTTCCCTTTATCTTTAGTGATCTGATTGCTTTTTAAAGTAAAGTTTATTTATGGGCCCCTCTAGTAAGTAATGACATCTTTAACAGTTTGAAACAAGTGTGGCCTTAAGAGACAAATGATTCTGGAATCTGCTGTTAAATAAGATGTACTCCATGTAACTATGAGAAAACTACAAGCTTATCTTGTGACAGAAATTCCCTAATGTTGAATGGACTTCTTTAAAATAATTCTACATATTTAGAGAATATATTTGGTATTGAGGTTGTAGATGCGTGTGTGTGTGTGTGTGTGTGTGTGTGTGTGTGCGCGCGCGCGCTTGTGCTGGTCACTCAGTCGTGTCTGATTCTTTGCGATCCCTTGGATGGACTCTAGCCCTCCAGGCTCCTCTGTCCATGGGATTCTCCAGGCAAAAATACTGGAGTGGGTTGTCAGTTCCTTCTCCAGAGATGATAGATATAATGGGCCAAGAAGCCATGTTGGCCTTCACTGGTGATGATGCTTAGCTTCATTTCCCTACAAGGATGTTTCCAAGATTACTCTATGTCTGGCATGACTATGGTAACACATCCTCTGAAAATGACTCAGGAAAAGATACACTGTCCTGTTGCCTAGTGTGGAAGTTTATGGTCGTTGTTAAGAACTTTGCTTAGAGCCTGTTCAATGACACATTCTCAAGTAAAAATGACGTTTCCTCTTGGAACTCCTATAGCAAGAAGTAAAATGGTCTTCCTCCTGGTGAGAAAACATTATAATTGATAGCTTTTCCGTCTTTCTGACTAGTTCTCATTCTTATGCTTATGGATCTACCTTTTGAAAATACTAACATCCTAGTTTCTTGTCATGCTTGCTGCATGCTCAGTTCACTAACTCATGTCCCACTCTTTATAATCCCATGGATTGTAGCCCACCAGGCTTCTCTGTCCGTGGGATTCCCCAGGCAAGAATACTGAAGTGGGCTGCCATTTCCTCCTCCCAGGGGATCTTTCCAGCCCAGGGTTTGAACCTACTTTTCCTGCATTGGCAGGTAGACTCTTTACCATGAGAAACCCTGTTCTTGCCATAGAAGTAACCTAAAATAATTTCTTTAAATGATACAACTACTTTATGTTTTTAAACTTCATTTATTTTTGACTGTGCTGGGTCTTTGTTGCTGTGCATGGGCTATACTTCATTGCGGTGCATGGGCTTCTCATTCTGTGGCTTGTTTCAGAGCACTGGGTCTAGGGCACATGGACTTCAATAGCTGCCGCACACATCCTTCAGTCATTTTGGCATACAGGCTTAAGTTGCCCTGTAGCATGTAGAAACTTTCTGGACCAGGAATCAAACCCAATCCCCTGCATTGGCAGGTAGATTCTTAACTAATGGACCACCAGGGAAGTCTTAAAATAATTTTAAAATTAATAAAGTGTAATTTGGGTTAGAAAACTCAAGTCAAAGGGAAGTGCTTTCAATTCATTCATTTAGGAATTCTCAGTTCAATCTCACTTGAATAAAGTTGAAAGTCAGGCTACATATTTGATTCTCACTAGCCTTAGCTGAGATGTGCTTTCACATGAGCCCTTGACCACTAACAAAGATGCAAGTGACATGATCATATAAAATATATCTTGGGGATTTGGTAAAGATAAATAACAAGGACGTTTTCCATTGAATCACTGAAATAGTCATATTGGGTTGCCTATAACAGTATTCATTCCTCCTTCCCCTTTTCGAACAAATCAGTTTTGTTACAGTATTTAGCCCTACAGTACACAAGTATGAGGGTAGTTGATTTTTCCTCCTTTTGCAGAAACTTACTGATGTAAGTTTTGGCCAATGAGACATGATGAGAAGATTTCTGGGGGATTCTGTTTATGCTACCACCTATGGACAATTGACCAACTTGGATGTAGTCTCTGCTGTCAAGGCATTAAAACAATTTAGATTGAACATAAAAATGGGTTTCCTAATAGGGATGATAAGGTATATGCTCCAAAATCTACCTTTTATTCCCATTCTCTTTACTTTATTCCAATATTCCACCATGTAAATTTCAGTTTTTTCCCCCAAATTTTAATGTTTATTCTTTCATTTTTTTGGTTTTATTAAAATACAAGTATGAGCACACACATGTCATTGTATATGTATATATTATATAATGTGTCTAATTATATTGTGTGTATTAATATGTATATCAATAAATAAATATGCACACACATGATTCAAAATGAATTACCACATTCACAGGTTTTGTGAACTTGGTTTTCTTAGTTTTACAATAAAGATAATACTATAACTCATAATATTACTGTGATTAGTTTACTGTTGCTATTGTTTAGTCACTGAGTCATGTCCGACTCTTTCGGGACTGTAGCCCACCAGCACTTCTGTCCATGGGATTTCCCAGGCAAGAATACTGGAGTACATTGACACTTTCTTCTCAGGGGATCTGTGGGGATTCCCCTTCTTCACAGGGATCTTTCTGACTCCAGGGATCTAAACTGCATCTCCTGCGTTGGCAGATGGATGCTTAACCACCAAACCACCGGAGAAGCCAATGAGTTTATTAGAGTCTAGTAAAAAGTCTTGTATCATTCTATGAAGTATGTAATTAATGAAAGTGCAATGATACCTGTGACATGCTTCAAAATTCATACTACATTGAAAATAATATTTTACGAGAATTTGTCATATAGTTAACTGAGTTAAAGATGACATGATCTGATGATCTATTTACTAACAAACTTCATTCATATTCTGTAATCTCCAAAAGACTTTAAGTGCTTTCATATCAGTCTTCCCAGGTGGAGCTAGTTGTACAGACCCTGTCTGCCACTACAGAAGACATAAGGGATGAGGGTTCGTTCCCTGGGTTGGGAAGATCCTCTGGAGGAGGGCATGGCAACCTACTCCAGCATTCTTGCCTGAATTCCATGGACAGAGGAGCCTGGAGGGCTACAGTCTATAGGTTGCAAAGAGTCAGACATGACTGAAGCATTTAGCACACATGCACATTCTCATATTATTTGCTTTTCAGATTTGGGCAATGCTCTTTGCCAAAAAACTGTCACATGTTGACCTTTTCTGTTCATTAGCATATTTATATAGTGATATTATTAACAGAAGCATCTCTGCAAACAATGATCAGCAATGAGAATGCTATAGATCCTACATTAATAGTTAGACACATGCTTTCTGATTATGGAAAATATTTAGGACTTTGCAAAGGCAACTGCACTTTTGGTAAAAAGATGGTAATGTCATGCTGGTTTTCCACATTGAGCAGAATAAAAATAAAGGGTATGATTTATTGTCCTTTTTCCAAACCTCATAGAGAAGACTCTGTGTTTTACTTTCAGCAAATTAAAATGAACAAATCAAGAAGTATTGCTGAGTACTTAATATGTGCCAAAATTTGTGCTAAAAATACACATTTTACAAATTAAAAAATTAAAATATTCCATAATGGTTTAGCTGTTTTGAAATACATAGTTATTTATTTATTAACTAGCGAGTCATATTTCTATAACATAGCTCAAAGGGCAAGTTAATCAGAGGTTTTGGTAATAATCTAATGCTTTTGTGTCCATTTTTTAGTGTGAAAAATTGCTAGCAGAAACAAATGATCACTAAAGTTATCTATAAGTTTCACTGATCAGATATATATGTATCCAGTCATGCTCAGTACAGAATTTGTGAAATGGCCAAGCAGTAAAATTCTCTGCCTTCTCTTCTCATTCTTTCATTCAGGAAGTGTCAAAAATTCATGTTTCAGGGAATTGAGATATATAATTTCAGCCTATAACTGTTCTAAGAACAACAGTTATTATTTCTATCAGAAACTGAGATGGTATAACATTCCCCCAACTGCTAATGTGCAGGACAGACTATAGAACTGAGTATACTGAGAGCCAAGAAAGCAGAAGGAAAAGGTGTCCTCAGAACAGGTAGAGCAAAGAATCATCTGGGTCTCACAAATCATCACAAGAAACCCTTCCTAGAAGTCCTCAAATAGGAAGGGCTGACATTTTTAGTGTCCATTATTGGCACACTTTATTATTGCACTTGACATCCATTTATCCATCTAATCCTCTCAAGACCTCTTCCAGTAGGTCCCATCATTGTCTTCATTTTACTGATGATGAAACTAAGGGGTCAGAATGTCAGTGACTTTTCCAGGGTCACAAGCTAGTGTGTAAGCAATAAAGCAGAGGTGTGAACACAGGTCTCTCTATATCGAGTACAAATATAAAAAGGGATGTGGCATCAATTCAATTACTATTGAAAGTCCTTATTTTGTGTGAACCATGCTGGAATTCAGAATGATGATTTTCATTTGCAAATTTAGTTTTTGTTTTCGTCAAAGGTCTGTAGATAACACAATTTTTATAAACATGTATTTCAACAAAATTTATTTATGATCAAACATGGAACATTATAAAAAGACTATTTACTAGGCCACAAAAATTTCTTCACCCAAAAACAAAAATTGAGATTATCTTCAATGGCCATAACAGAATTAGTAATAACAAAATTTAAGAAATAACAAGAGAAAACTATAGAAAATTTAAAGATCTTAAATAATTATTGTACCAAAGAAATATCTAAAATTATTGGATTGTGTTAAAAAAAAGGATTATGTAGAACATAAAGAAAAAGATACTATTACCCATTAACAGTCCAATTTATTCCCTATTGCCTTAAAAATTAAGAAATGGAGGGGAAAATGCATTCATTAAGTGAAGAAATTAAAGAAGGAAAGTTAACAATAAAAAATCAAAATAGAAACCAAGATAATAACACAAATGAGTGAATCAGAATACATAAAGGCAGAAAACAAATGATAAAGTTCTCATAGCTTAAAAAATGCAGACAAAATTTTAAAAATATAATCCTGGAGCACTAGAATTCACTGAGACATATAAAACAGGGACTAATTAGGGCAACCAAGAGACAACAAAATATAACTTTGTCAATATTTTTTTAAAAAATCAGTAAAATGCTTGTTTTCTTCATTATTAAGGAGTGAAACTCCTACCAGAAACATGAAATGCAATTAAAAGTTTATTAAGGAAATAGACAACGTAATGGGTAAGTTCTTTCCAGCTCTTAAGGAATCAATAATTCCCATTTTATGTATACTGTTCCTAAGTTTATGGAATTTAGAATAAATAAATGCATGCATACTTCTGAATTAAATGAATATTAAAGCAAGAATAATTACCAAACTTATTTTATATTGTTAATGTAATATGATGTCTTCTCACTGCCCCAAAATTATACACCAATTTCTAATATAAATATAGAAGCAATAATTCTAAATAAAGGATCTACAAACCAAATTTTACATAGTGTATATATTGGGTTTTACAAAAAGCTTGTTCAGGTTTTCCATAGCATCCTATGGAAAAGCCTGGATGAAATTTCTGGCCAACACAATTCAAAAGAATTTTCCAAATAGTTCTGGTTCCAGGAATAGAAGGACGTCTTATATTGGGAAATCTACTACACGGCAAGAATCTGATAGGCAGTGGTTTACCAAGGACAGGTTGGTGGGAGGTATCAGCTCTGGCTGCCTACTGGTACAAAAGGGTGTATTGTTGTAGAAAGTTAATTTAATGGAATAAAAGTTCCTCTGCTTTTTACTCTAACCATACACTGACAATAAAAGGTTAATATCTTCATATTATAAGGAGGTCTTAAAAAATGAGGGACTATTAACACCAGCATGTCAAGAAAGAATGGGAACAAAGAATATGAGCTTATAAATTCTTACAGTTCATGAAGGCTGAAATACAGACAGCCACCTTCCAGATCCATCAGCATCTGAGCCAGCGATGAGGGGAACATTTGAGTTCCTGCTCAATTAGCAATCATAAAAGCTGGTCCCGACTGACCCCAGGATGCAAATAAGCACTTTGGAAATATTTGCCATAGCAGAGTGTATGTCTATATACATGTTAATGAGAAGTGTGAAAATAAATGATTTTAGAATTTCATTTTTAAATATCTTTCTGTATTTCCAACTTTCTGCAGTGGTCAGTTATAATTTTTAAAAATATAAAAATTACATATATATACATATACTATATATACATGTAATGTATATACAGTCTATTTGCATGAGGCAAAAGGAATACTGTTAGATCTTCAGTTGCAAACCACGGGATCTACAGATAAAAATAAACAACTCCAACAACCTTCCATTTAGGAAGCTGGCTGAATGGCTTGATCTGTAAAGGAAGGGCTCTGACCTCTTGGTAGAGAGTGACTCATAAATAATTATTACTTTTCGTAAAACAAATGTTTTTGAAGGATCGCTAAAGTCTTTATTAAAACAAGCATTGTGCTCCTATGAGATTTCCCCATCTCTAAGATTAATATCCTATTTGAGGACACTGAAGTATTTCTCTTGTAATCTCACATGAAGGACTATTTTGTGCAATGCCACAGGTTAAATGCATATCATGAAATTCGCTTTCCTCTCTAGTGCCCTTTCTATCGCTTACTTCAATGAAAGTCCACCAAAATACAGTATGATTCAGAATATTGAAGCTGTAGCTAAGCAAGAAAAGTTCATTCAAAATTGATTTTCTTTCAGGAATCCTTGGAATTCTTCATTCCAATTGTTCACCTCTACTGTAGGGCTCGGTAAACACTTAAGGAAGTTGCCCTGCACTGCAGCCCGCCAGACACATGAAGGAATGCAGAGCAGGATAATCACAACATCATCAACCCAATTCTCCAAGGGAGCTGGCCAATAATGCTGTTCTAATTGAATAACTTATCCACAGCGATTTCCCCCGGGAGAGCCGAAGGCTCAGCCTCGGTGAAGAGGCAGATGGTGCCGCATATACAATGAAACCTGTAATTTTCTCTTGCCATTGGACATGTTAACAGTGGGCTGTTTCTGCTTATTCTTTAATATTTCATTTTAATAGTGCCTTCCCAAATTATAATGTACCATGAAGCAACCAAAGATGGGTGCAGTGAGTGATACATAGCATGTTTAATTTATCATACCTCTCGCTCACCGAACAACTCACTTGGTAATCAGCAGCAGTATATGTCAGTCAGGTGCAAACTGATATGAAAGCAACAGAAAGAACCCAATTAAAACCAAAAGGGGAGATGGGTTTTGCGGGGGGCGTGGCATTCACTAGCAGCGAAGTACAGAACATCAAGTGCATTCTAATTCTGATTTTTTTTTTTTAAAAGGTAATTTGTTGTGGAATATGCACACCCAGTGTATTTGGGAGGACAATGGGAAGGTTGTGTTTTCTGCTTTGAGACTGAATCAACCACTGGGATCTGGAGGAGGATGAAGGGCTGTGAGGTTGCCTGATTTTATCATCCAGCGGCAGTCCACGTTGGACTAAGGAGTTGCGAGCTTCGGGGTTGAGGGGGTTGGGGGAGGCGGGGAGCGCAGGCAGCGACAGCCCATCAGCGGTCTAACAACACGACAGATGACAGGCCCAGAGGCAAACCCAGGGCCGCCAGCCCATCAGCTTCGAAGGCTGCCGAGTGGCAGCTGCAGCAATGGAAGGTCATTCAGACTTGAATGTTTGGGTCTTGCTGGGGTCTTTTTGCCCTGGAAACCGTTCTCCATCCAAAGAGCCCTTCCTGGAAAAGAGTGGAACTAAGGTCAAAGGGACACAGTAAAAGGAGATCTATTACTCTGGTGCAATAATCCCAAGGCAAAAGCTATGTCATAAAGAATGTTCCTGCTACTAAAGATATGTCTCTGTGGCTTGCCTATGAGGAGGAACGCGTTCATAGCTGTAGTAAGTAAGTGGACCATGGCTGATGTTTATCAGAAATGCCAAGATACAGGAAGAAGGCTCTCGGGGTCACAGGGTGGCACAGATCGGCCCATGGTAATTGAGAACAGAAGATGAGATTTGGTTGATTTTATTTTGGGAAAGGTACATCAGTGCTGAAGCATATGACATGGATAATTCATAAAGCCTCTGGTTTGTATTAGACTCCCAATCTGCCTTTCCGAAAGAAATGACACAATTAATGTGTCAAATAATAATGTGCCACTTGCAGAAAGATAATTGTACCCAGTGTTAGATAGTTATTAGGTCAGAACGAATGCTCATCCTTTCAAAGGCAGCCGCCTCTATTCACTCCAGCATCCTACTGTAAATACAGTATTGTGTTCATAATCACACAGACTGTAGCCAGGAACACTGGGTTTTATCTGATTTTCCTCCGTTTGGAATAATACTCTGATGATTCCTGAAATAGCAAACTCAGTCATGTGAAATACAAGTGAAGATAATGAGAGACAGATTGTTAAAGGTAGAGGAGGGGGTTTTGCTTTTTTTGCATAAAATGAAGTATGAGAACCATCCCTGAGATGGTTTCAGTATATAACCCAAACTATCAGATCTGAATTTGCTCACATGTAAAAGATAGTCTTTCCTCCTGATGATTTAATATATAAGGATATCAAGAAGTCCTTGTTTAATCCCTGATACCATAATTCATTCCATGTGGATCCTCAAGACCATCTCTCTTAGACTGAACTAAATACTTCATCCAACCTAGAAGGAGGAAGTGAAATACATGATTATTACATATGCGTGGGTTTCTGCTTTATTGACTCAAGCATAGATGTAGTGTGATATGAAAAAAAAATAGCCATTTGTGAAAGGAAACAAACACTGCATTTTGAGAGTATTTTATCTGCAGAGTCCATTGAACTGGTTATTGTCATGAAGGTATTAAAAATAAATGAAATATTTAAAGTGCTCAATTGTACTTTATGGACAGGAATAGGACAATAGATTGTCCTTTGTGAGGGAGCATTCTCAAGTGACATCCTAACTAGTAGATGGACCACAAAGAGGGACAGACCTTATAATGACAGACATTCTTACCTGAAAGAGATCTCGTTAGAGGAAATCAAGCTAATACATAACAGATAATTAAAGTAAGTGTGTTAAGAGAGAGGCGAGATGGTGAGTTTACCTGTTGAAGATAAATACTTTACAAATTCAGATTACAGAATATAGATATGTCTGTTCTAACATTATATAAATGCTCCAGAAAAAAACCTTTGTAAACTGCAAAAGAGTGCTTAGAAATTAACAGAACTTATAGGCGCTTCCCTGGTGGCTCAGATGGTAAAGAATCTGCCTGCAATGCGGGATACCCAGGTTCAGTCCTTGGGTCAGGCAGAACCTCTGGAGAAGGAAATGGCTACCTACTGCAGTCTTCTTGCCTGGATAATTCCATGGACAAAGGTGTCTGACAGGCTACAGTTAATAGGGTTGCAAAGAATTGGACACAACTGAGCAACTAACACTTTCACTTTCATAGGCAAAATAGGGTTGGGACTCAAAACCTATGGACTACTGTAGGCAGAACACAAACATAATGAAAGCTATCAAATCTTCATTGGCATTTACACTAATCATCATTGTCAGTCCATCCTTTGCAGTCTTAAACCTGAAACTTTGTGTTTCCTCCTTTAAAACTTAGGACATGGCGGGATATTGATCAAAATTAAAAACTAGACTTCCCGTTCCTCCATGCAGTAGTCCCATTCCTCCCAGCTCCTCCCCTTTAACAACGGCAACAGCAAAATTCCCTAGACATACTACAAGCAGAGAAAGTCTCTGAAAGCTGAAAGGATTCTGATTGCCTAGGACTTTAGGACTTGAGAAACAGTATGGTGGTGGTTGCCTCCCCAGATAATTCCTCTCATACATCCCAGAGAGTGCCTCAGAAGCTGCCAACCCATCATCAGCATCAGGCACAGATATAAAAAGCTCCAAGAAAAACCCTGTTTCCTCTTGCCAAAGGATGGGGGAAACAATGGTCTATTTAAGGAAAAAAGTTTCAGAAATATTCACCCTACTCCAGCCCAAATTCGAGAGAAAAACTTCTGAAAGCTCCGTGTTCACAGAGGCTGGATGAGGTGGTAGGAGGTGGGCTTGGGGGTTATTGGCACGTTTGCCCTGTGGTGGCAGTGGGTGTCAGAGAGGAGCTGATCCGATGCCCTCTGTGTGAGTTGGTACTCTCCTTCCACTGGAAGGTTGTCAGCTGGATGAAGGAGAGCTGAACTTCAACCTCACCTATCTGCTATGAGGCAGTGAGTCATTGTCCTACTTGAAGTCTTCATATAAGTGTATCTTAAAGTGTTATTCCTTCACTTCTGCCTTTTGATAATCAATAGAAGTAAGTCACTAAGTCCAGCCCTTCCTCAGGGGAGGGGATTAAGCTCTGCCTCTAGAGGTGGAGGCAGGTGGAGAATCTGTGGGCCATCTTTTAAGCCACCAAAGAGGGTCTCTTAGGGGTTGGGAATGTTCTAAGAAGAGGGGACAAAGTACATGGAGAAGCCCAAGATCTGAGGTTTGAATCCTGTAAACCCATGATCCTTGGGATCATCTTATATAGGCAGCCACTGAGTAAGGCAGTGGCAAGAAAAGCTGAACAATCCAGCATGTTCATACAGCTCTAGGAAACTTAACACAACCCTCTCGTCTCATAACTCTAATCCTTTCCGTTCCTCTTTTCCCACCACTGGGTGATGTCATCTTGCATTTCATTCATAAAATCGATGCAGTCAGATGAAAACAATCTCATATTTTCACCAAACTCATAAATCCACTTGTATTTGTTTGGATAGCTTTCTCTTCTCTTAGGGGCTTTCTTATCAAAGACAACCTCTCCACTATACTTTCTTACTCAATTTGCTCACCCAATTATCCGCATTTCTATTCTGTAATATCATCAGTCTCTACTGGATCATTTTCATTTATTTAAAAACATGACTTAATATTATCCATTCTAAAATTATAAATATATATATATATATTTTTTTCCCTTCTTGACCTCACACCCCTCTCCAAATACCATTTCTCTTTTCTGCTCCCCAATAGATAAATCTCAGAAGAGTCGTCAATATTCACCCTTTCCACTTTTCTCACTTGTTTTTTCTGTCCAATTTACTTTAAATTAAATTAAATTTAAATCTTCTTTCCACCATTCCACTGAAAGACCTCTTATCAAACTCATTAATGTCTTATTTAATTGCTCAGTTGTGTCTGACTCTTTGCAACCTCATGGACTGCAGCATGTCAGGCTACCCTGTTTTTCACTATCTCCCAGAGTTTGCTCAAACTCATGTCCATAGGGTCAATGATGCCATCCAATCATCTCATCCTCTGCCATCCTCTTCTCCTTTTGCCTTCAATCTTTCCCAGCATCAGGGTCTTTTCCAATGAATCAGCTCTTCATATCAGGTGGGCAAAGTATTGGAGCTTCAGCTTGCATTTTGCCAAACCCACCAGCTAATTCTCCATCTTCATTTTACCCAAACTTGCAGCGGTCAACACAGTTTACCACTCTCTCCTATCTGCCACTTCCAGTTTCAAGCACTTGTCAATTTTACCCCTTCATCATTTCCAATGAAATAATTTGGGGAAATGATATTTGCAAGTAGCTCTTAAATTGTAGTCTTTCTTTGTGCTTTTGGATGTGTCTTTTTTAAAACTTGGTAGGCGGTTTAGGGTTGTTTATATTGTTTATTTTCACCAGTTATGCACATGGGCCAAATGTTCTAGGAACTGAGGAACATTTAGAGATAGTCTGAAAAGCTGCCATTTATGGCGAAAATGATTTTACACAAAAATGGGATCTCTGTTAGCAAAGTTTTACTGATAAGACACAAGTACACATTAAGATTGCCACATAGCATAGCCAAGTAGATTCTAAATTTTTTCCACATCTGTTATGCTTGTTTGTTTTTCTGTCATAGTGGCAGATAAAGAATGTAGATACATGTGCATAGTTTCCAGAGTAAGATTCTAAGTTGGGAACATAGCTCAGTGTCTAGAGTGAGGCTGGGCTATGGAAGATTTTTTGATGCCAGATGTGAGATACAGGAGAGAAAAATCTTTTTTACTGGGAATGTTTCTAAGTGTTATTCCCAGATATGACAGAAGACAACTGGCAGAAATCCAGATTAGTATTTAAAGAGTGCCAAAGTAGATTTGGGACACTGGTGGTGCATGTTTGATGTGTAAACGCATTCTCCACAGAGATAGTTGGTCTAAGCTAAAGCAAAAAAAGAGAAAGAACAAGCGAGGGAGAAGAAGAAGGAAGAAAGAGGAGGAGGAGGAGAAAAACAACAACAAGAAGAGGGAGGGGGAGGGGAAGAAGAAGAAAAGAAGAAGGAGGGGGGAAAGGGAGGAGGAGGAAGAACACAGCAGCTTCCAACCAATGACAGACAGGGAAACTGGTGTTGAAATACTCCTACTTCCTTATCTCTGGAGGGATAACTCTGCTTCCTTTATCTTCTTTATGGGATTAATAGGGTATCCCTAGTCACCACTGTGGCAGCAGTCTCAATTACACATCTTTCTCAAGTCATTTTCCCACATCTCTGCTCATGTTTGTGTACATCCCAAATAACTGCTGCTGCTGCTAAGTTGCTTCAGTCGTGTCCGACTCTGTGAGACCCCATAGACGGCAGCCCACCAGGCTCTCCTGTCACTGGGATTCTCCAGGCAAGAACACTGGAGTGGGTTGCCATTTCCTTCTCTAAGGCATGAAAGTGAAAAGTGAAAGTGAAGTCGCTCAGTCGTGTCCGACTCTTAGTGACCCCACGGACTTCAGCCCACCAGGCTCCTCCATCCGTGGGATTTTCCAGGCAAGAGTACTGGAGTGGGGTGCCATTGCCTTCTCCATCCCAAATAACTACTTTCACTCAAAGTCTTGTCTTGAGATTTGTTTATGGAAGAATGAAAACCAAGACACCACCTATACTGTTGGATATCGTGGTCCAAGGAAAGGATCAACACACAAGTTATAAGTTGGACTGTAGCCCCTCCCAAATTCAGGTGTTGAAGTCTATCAGGGTAGTACCTCAGAATGTGGCATTATTTGGAAATAAAGTTGTAGCATATAAAATTTGTTAGGATTAAAGCAGACCCCTATTCTAATAGAACCGGGTGCTTATGAAAAAAGGTAAATTTAGAGACAGAAATAGATCTGCACAGGGTAAACCCCATGTAATCTTGAAGACAGAGATCGGGGTTGCTATGGACTGAATTTGTCCTCCCCAAAATCATCTGAAGTCCTAACCCCCAATGTGACTATATTTGGAAATAAGGTCCATAAGCAGATAATGAAAGTCAAATAAGGTCATCAGGGTGGGGCTCTAATCTGATTGAATTAGTGCCATTATAAGGTACCAGAGTGCTCTCTGTCTCTGTCTCTCTCCAAAACCCTTCTCCACAATGTAAGGACGCAGTGAGCTGGTGACTTTCTATAAGAAAGGAGGAGAGATTTTACAAGACCCCAAGTCACCCAGCATCTTGATCTTGGACTTCCTAGCCTCAAGAACTGTGGGAAATAAATACTAATACAGGAGTGATGTGTCTAAAAGCCAAGAATGCCTAAAATTGTCAGAAAACCAGCAGAAGCTGGGACAGAGGCCTGATACAGAGGGAACAGCCCCCAGAAGGTACTAACCCTGTTAGCACTTTGACTCAGAGTTCTAGTCTCCAGAGTTGGGAGAATAATTTTTTGTTATTTAAGCCACCTACTTTGTGGTGTGTTGTGACATCAGCCCTAACAAATTCAAAAAACACAGGACTGAAAGATCATTGCAGTGGATGCAAACTTAGACACTCTCTGTGGCCCACAGCTTGGCTGAGCTGGGCCTCTATTTGGGTGCACATCGCAGGAAAGCCAGAAACTGAGTCAGATGTTGGACTTATTTCCCAAGAAGAGATGCATTTCTTCTCTTAGTTCTCCTAGAACTTTCTTCTCTTCCATTCAGTTTAGTCGCTCAGTCGTGTCTGACTCTTTGTGACCCCATGAACTGCAGCACGCCAGGTCTCCCTGTCCATCACCAACTCCCGGAGTTTACTAAAACTCATGTCCATCGAGGTGGTGATGCCAACCAGCCATCTCATCCTCTGTTGTTCCCTTCTCCTCCTGCCCCCAATCCCTCCCAGCATCAGGGTCTTTTCCAATGAGTCAGTTCTTCACATCAGGTGGCCGAAGTATTGGAGTTTCAGCTTCAACATCAGTCCTTCCAATGAACACCCAGGACTAATCTCCTTTAGGATGGACTAGTTGGATCTCCTTGCAGTCCAAGGGACTCTCAAGAGTCTTCTCCAACACCACAGTTCAAAAGCATCAATTCTTCTCTTAGAACCCTCTAAGTTCTGTTGAACCTATTGTTCATTTTCCCCCTCTCTTTACTGTTAGCAATGTGGTCTAGAGACCTAATACTACTTAGCAAATTATAGCAAATTGCTATAAAGTGTCTTTTACTTTTGAATAAAGCAAATAAATTAATTTGATGCTTATGAGTCTCTTTTCTTCCAGGAAAAGAGATAACCACCAACCAGACTTTTAAAGAAAACTCCTGTGTCTAGAAAAATGAAATAAGCAAGTTCATTAAAATCTAATAAAGTAAATGAATATGTAAATAAATAGCTTAGGTCTTAACACAGTAAGAGTTTCCCAATCAGGACAGGAATATCTAAGTCTAAAGATGGGTTTAACATACTAATTAAGTAAGTTTAGGAAACCTGATATCCCCTCCTCAGTGCCCCATTTCCTCATTGTCAGGATAAGGAGATTGGACTCGGTTGTCTAAAGCATAGAGGCTTTTCTAATTCCAGTATTTCTGTGATTCTGTGATCCATCCTCACCTGTGCCAGGCTCAGATGGTGCCATGGAGCGGAACCAGGTGGATCTGGAAGGCTCCGTTTCTCCTGCACAGTTGGAGTGCCAGACCAAACCAACCACAATGTGTTTGCCAGCAATGACCTTGTAGAGATTTTCAAAGGCTGAACATTTATACCCATAGATTTTCCTCATTATTATTTTCAGCCTCACCGCACATTTTGTTTCATTTTGTTTCTGAGAAGTATTTTGGAAGCCTCTCTCTTACTAGACACTTTGACAGTATTGGCAATCATGGTACCTTTCTCCCCCACACTGTGACTTAATGTGGAGTCAGTCTCGTTCAGAACATCTAGCTATTGCAGAGCTGTGGGCTCTGTTTTTCTCTCTTTTTTTTTTTACCCTTAAATATAACAGAGCAAAAAAACTGGTTGGGGGAAAATTTTAATTTCTTCTAAGGGTCGTTTTTCCTCTGTTATCATTGAAATAATAAACTGTGAAACATAAACTCTATGTTTAGTATAATTCTATATATTAAAGAACACAATCTTTTATTATTAAAAGATGTGCCAAGGCTGGAATTTAGAGCAGGTGGAAAACTGCCTGATTGATCACATTGTTGAGACTTCATCACTGGGGTGGGGTATGGTCTGGGTCTTAACTGAATTTTATATTTAAAGACAGTAATCAGGGAAGGCATTATTGGAGAATAAATATAAGCAAATGTGGGAACAAAAAAGACATTGACCATATTCAGAAACACAGCTAATTCCTCAGTTTCAGTTTCAGTTCAGCCACTCGTTGTTCGACTCTTTGCAACCCCATGAACCGCAGCACGCCAGGCCTCTCTGTCCATCACCAACTCCTGGAGTTACTCAAACCCATGTCCATTGAGTCGGTGATGCCATCCAACCATCTTATCCTCTGTTGTCCTCTCCTCCTCCTGCCCTCAATCTTTCACAGCATTAGGGTCTTTTCAATGAGTCAGCTCTTCGCATCAGGTGGCTAAAGTATTGGAATTTCAGCTTCAACATCAGTCCTCCCAAAGAACACCCAGGACTGATCTCCTTTAGGATGGACTGGTTGGATCTGCTTGCAGTCCAAGGGACTCTCAAGAGTCTTCTCCAACACCACAGTTCAAAAGCATCAATTCTTCAGCGCTCAACTTTCTTTATAGTCCAACTCTCACATCCATACATGACTACTGGAAAAACCATAGCCTTGACTAGATGGACCTTTGTTGATAAAGCAATGTCTCTGCTTTTTAATATTCTGTCTAGGTTGGTCACAACTTCCCTTCCAAGGAGTAAGCATCTTTTAATTTCATGGCTGCAATCACCATCTACAGTGATTTTGGAGTCCAAAAAAATAAAGTCAGCCCCTGTTTCCACTGTTTCCCCATCTATTTGCCATGAAGTGATGGAACTGGATGCCATGATCAGTTAATTCTCCAGTTTAGGCCAGATTAAAAAATGACCTAGGGGGCTTCCCTGGTGGCTCAATGGTAAAGAATCTGCCTGCCAATGCAGGAGACATGAGTTCAATGCCTGGGTCAGGAAGATCCCCTGGAGGAGGGTGTGATAACCTACTCCAGTATTCTTACCTGGGAAATTCCATGGTCAGAGGAGCCTGGTGAGCTACAGCCCATGGGGTCACAAAACAGTTAGACACAACTTAGCCACTAAAAACAACAACAACAACAATAACAACAACAACAAGGATCTAAAGTAATTTCTTAATGGGTTTGAATTCCCTTTTGGAGGGATGAAAATATTTTGGAACCAGATAGAGATGCTGTTTGAACATTGTGAATGTGAATGTACTAAATGTCACTGAATTGTTCATGATAAGATGATTAATTTCATGTTACATGAATCTCATCTCAATTTGAAAAGTACCTTAAATGTCAGGGACCTTAAATGGCAGAACCTATGTGAGATTTTGCCTAATTTGGTGAGTAATGTGGGGCCATTGAAATCTATGGACATCGAGAAGACACATGATCAAGAAAACAGAACGTGGTGACAGTTTTGGAGTTGAATCAAACAGGGATATATATGAGGTGGGGAGACCAGCTATGAGGTTATTGGAGTATTCTACTTTGTAATGTAAAGCCTAGGAGTGATCTTTTCTTTAAACATGATTTTGTGGAAATTTCCATACTAAAATTTAGAGAAAATAGTTTAATGAATTGTATATGCTTATCATCCATTTCAACTCAAAATTCTGCCAAACTGATTTCAGTCTGCACACCTCCATCTCCGCACCTTTTGTTTCAAATAGTTTCCTTCAGTGTTTTGAGGCAAACATAGAATATCATATAGTTTCACCAGAGATAAACAAGCTTTAGACTACATCTTTGATTTATAAGGACATCTTTCTTTCTCCTTCTTCCTACTAAAAGTACACCTAACAGAATAAAGAGCCAATTATTTTTATTTTTTTTCAATTGAAATATAGTTGACATACAATATTATGTTAGTTTCAGGTGTACTACATAATTATTTGCCACTTGCATGCATGATGAAGAGCACATTCTTAATGCCATCCAATGTTTTCGTGATAATTTCGAACAGGTGGGTTGTTCTAATGAGCTCTACATAAATACCATATATTGCATTTAATATTATGTTTCTTAAATATCTTTTATGTTACAATGGCATCTTGAAACTTTTCCATATGCCATTATTTGTTGGAGGAAATGTGTAACTTGTCTTGCAGAATATTCCACATTCTGAATTTGGATGCTTAACGCCAAATGGTCTCATCTTGGATCAGTGGAAGCCGTTTCAGTTTGGATTCTGTTTCCTATTGATCTGAAGATGATACTGAGAGACAACAGTCAAAGAGCTGGAGTGTTCATTGCTATCACTTGTCATTGCTTCTGGGAAATTTCAGAAGATAGAGCTAAATAGGTACATACAAGAAAAAAAAAATAGTGAGCTGATAGTGATATTTACAATAAAATATAAAATAATGTGGTTTTACTTAATTTCTTGGTTGAATTTTTGTATTTATCATCTCATGCTGACAATACTAGTTTTACTTTAACTAATGAAATGTTATTTGTAAGCTAGTTTTGAAATAAGAGTATAATATTCCTAACAGATTACTGAAAGCAGCTTGCATTTTCTTTGCCAGGAGATCTTTGAGATCACTTTTTCAACATCATTGTAATTGATGGTGTGCCAGTTCCTTTTGGCTTTATTGGCAAACTCTTGTCAAAAACTCTCTCTCCATTTCCTTTCCTACTGCCATGGCCCCAATTCAGTTGAACAGTTCCACTAAACCAGATTATTTCATAGTTTCCTCATCTGTTTCTCTCCTTCCCAACCTCTACTTTTCCACGATATTCTGTACATTGTTGTCAGAGGCATATTTCTAAAGTGCAGATTTGATTAAAATAAAAAAAAACAAGAGAAGCTAAGTTTCAATGGCTCCTCATTACCTGGTTGATGAAATCCAGACTCCTTGCTCTGAAGATCAATGCCCATCCCCCTGGGATAATGCATATATCAAATGTCATCAGTTCTCATGGTCTGTGCTTCTAGGTATCCTATTAGGAGTTCTCCCATATGGGTACAGAACTCAGCACGCCAGTGTATCTGCTACAGGATGAAACATATACATGGGAGAGACAGACAAAAGGACTGATATCCAAGGACTTCGGAGAACAACTTAAAAAATGTCTTATTATGAATTGGGAGAGTAGCATTGAAACATACACATTACAGTACATAAACAGATAGCTAGTGGGAAGTTGCTATATAACACAGGGAACTCAACATGGTGCTCTGCAAGCCCAAGGCTGGGGTGGGGAATGGGAGGGCAGTTCAAAGGGGGAGAGGACATATGTATACTTATGGCTGATTCACATTGTTATGTAGCAGAAGTCAACGCAATCTTATAAAGCTATTATCCTCCAACTAAAAATAAAAGAACCTGTGGCCAACTCATGTTGATGTATGACAAAAAACATCACAATATTATAAAGCGATTATCCTCCAATTAAAATAAATAAATTAAAAATAAAAAGAGAAAGTCTTGTTAGATGTCTCTTTCTTTAAACCTCTTTAAACCTCTCTTTGACTGTTCTTTAACAATTTTTTTCTCCTTTGGCCGTTTTCCCAAACAGTATCTAATCTGACTCTTCTGAATCTTTTTCCTGGATTTTTTTTTCCCTTGGGAACTTCACATTTTTATCTGTCCCCTCATACAGAATAATACTTTCTCAATTCTTGCCTTGAAACTTCTATTTGCAGCAGTACCCACATATGTAGGAAAACAATGGTATCTTCTGATAACCAGACTCATTATCCTCACAGTTTAAAAGCTGTATTTTATAACTTAAATATTCTTTTTTGTTTCTCTCCCATGCTTCAGTGGCTTATCTATGTTTCATGCAACCAGTTGCTCAAATATCCAAGTTTCCTCATTTATTTTTACATAAGGTTTATCCCAAACCATCTTCCCCATGTTATGTTTCAAGATTACTATACATTCCAGTGAGACAACATCCACTTAATTTTTTTCTTTTTACTTCTACGATATTGAATCTTTCCTTACTGGATTGCATTTCTCATCATTTCCACCAAATGAAATTCTAAGCATCACTCAAAATTCTGCTTAGAAGCCATCTTCATGGATTATTTTCCCTGTTCTAATGCCAATCTAGGCCTCTCAGAATTCCTATAGAAATTATGTCCGTTCCACTTAGGTCATTTATGGCATCGTGCCTGCTATTATATTTTTCTATGTACACATATGTCTCCTTTATTAGGGTATACTTTGCCTGAGGGGAGACCTTATTTAATTCACATTAAGGTGACCCAATGACTTCATAAATCCTATCTTGATACAAATAAGGCAGCTTACTATTACCTACATTTAAATAATCCAATATTGTCTGTATTCTCATGATATTTTCTGAAATTCAATAATGACTTACAGTAAAGAATAATAAAAGAGGTAGGACAGTAGGTCTCACTGAGAATCCAGTGAATTTTATAGATCCTTTTCCTAAAAAAACAGCATATTGTCCACGTTTTGCAAATATTTGCATGGTCACACTTGTCTTTCTTTTGCTACCTCAGTGGAGCTGAAGAACTATTGCTCTCCTATTATTTCTATTTACATGTCTGGGCTGTTGAACTCTCCTCCATATTCTGTCTATTTAATTGTTCCTTAATTTGAAATTAGTGTGACTAGTGACATTTCCTGAAAATAATTTGATTACAAAAGAAAAGTTTGTGTATTGGAATAATGTGTTCCACCCAATGAACTCCAGATATTTATTATGGAACTGAATCTTATTGAACACCCACTGAAGTGTATGTGCATGCGTGCGTGTGTGTGTGTGTGTGTATGTACTGGGCAAGGTGCCTTGCTAGATGTTATCATTCATGTCAGGTATTCAGAGACAAATAAAAGAAAACAGATCCAGTTGGTACCTGAAAATGTGGGCTGCTTACAGATGTGCAAAAAATTTCACACATAAAATAAACTGTTAATAAATGTAATTATTCCACTGCTTTCCCTTGTAAGTCCTTTCCATAGGGAGCTATGAAAAAGCCAGATGCTGATATGGGAAATGTCCCAGAATTATTCTTTTGAAAAATATTAGCACTCCATTACAAAAGGTCTTGCCTGGAATTATACTGAAACTCAGCTCCTGATGACTACAAACATTTAGAAGTAGCAATATATTGGAACAAAACTTGAGATCTGAGGGTGAGCATTTTTACAGTTAATTAGAATAATGTGAACTTTGGAATTATCTATAAATATTGTCACACTTAAATGGCATGGACAGATTTCTTCTGGTGGTTGATGGTATAAATGCTTTCTGAGACTAACTCCTCAATCGCTACACAAAACAGAGGTGTTAGTTCCATAGTTCTTAGCATGGAATTGCCACCCCAGCTAAACTGCTTCTTCTGGGGCAGCTGGTGGGGTTGGTAGTAAATGTCATCACTGCTGTACACCTCAGATCTTATGGCAACTGTGAACACCATTTCTCTATCTGCTAGGTATTAGTGGAATATCTAAATTTTGAGTTAAAATATGGAAGGAATCAGTTCATCAGTTCAATCACTCAGTTGTGTCTCACTCTTTGTGACCCCATGAATTGCAGTACACCAGGCTTCGCTGGTGTGGGGAACCCCCGGAGCTGGCTCAAACTCATGTCCATCGAGTCAGTGATGCCGCCTAACCATCACATCCTCTGTCGTCCCCTTCTCCTCCTGCCTTCAGCCTTTCCCAGCATCAGGGTCTTTTCCAATGAGTCAGTTTTTCGCATCAGGTGGCCAAAGTATTGGAGCTTTGGCTTCAGTCCTTCCAATGAATGTTCAGGACTGATTTCCTTTAGGAGGGACTCATTGGATCTCCTTGTAGTGCAAGGGACTCTCAAGAGTCTTCTCCAACACCACAGTTCAAAAGCATCAAGTCTTCACTGCTCAGCTTTAGTTATAGTTCAACTCTCACACCATACATGAATACTGGAAAAACCACAGCTTTGACTAGATGGACCTTTGTTGGCAAAGTAAAGTCTGCTTTTTAAGATGCTCTCTAGAGTGGTCATAGCTTTTCTTCCAAGGAGCAAGCATCTTTTAATTTCATGGCTGCAGTCACCAACTGCAGTGATTTTGGAGACCAAGAAAATAAAGTCTCTCACTGTTTCCATTGTTTCTCCATCTATTTGCCATGAAGTGATGGGGCTGGATGCCATGATCTTAGTTTTCTGAATGCTGAGTTTTTTAAGCCAGTTTTTTCACTCTCTTCTTTCACTTTCATCAAGAGGCTCTTTAGTTCTTCCTCACTTTCTGCCATAAGGGTGGTATCATCTGGAGGCTATTGATATTTCTCCCAGCAATCTTGATTCCAGCTTGTGCTTCATCCAGCCCAGCATTTCTTATGATGTACTCTGCATATAAGTTAAATACGCAGCGTGACAATATACAAATTTGACATACTCTTTTCTCTGTTTGGAACTAGTCTGTTGTTCCATGTCCAGTTCTAACTGTTGCTTCTTGACTTGCATACAGATTTCTCAGGAGGCAGGTAAGGTGGTCTGGTATTTCTATCTCTTTCAGAATTTTCCGCAGTTTGTTGTGATATACAGAGTCAGAGGTTTTGGTGTAGTCAATAAAGCAGAAGTAGATGTTTTTCTGGCACTCTCTTGCTTTTTTGATGATCCAGTGGATGGTAGCAATTTAATCTCTGGTTTCTCTGCCTTTTCTAAATCCAGCTTGAACATCTGGAAGTTCACTGTTCAAATATTGTTGAAGCCTAGCTTGGAGAATTTTGAGCATTAGTTTGCTAGCGTACGAGATGAGTGCAATTGTGTGGTAGTTTGAGCATTCTTTGGCATTTACTTTCTTTGGGATTGGAATGAAAACTGACCTTTTCCAGTGCTGTGGCCACTGCCGAGTTTTCCAAATTTTCTGGCATCTTGAGTGCAGCACCTTCACAGCATTATCTTTTAGGATTTGAAAAAGCTCAACTGGAATTTCATCACTTGTAATAATTTTGTTTATAGTGATGCTTCCTAAGGCCCACTTGACTTTACATTCCAGGATGTCTTGCTCTAGGTGAGTGATCACACTCTTGTGGTTATCTGGGTCATGAAGATCTTTTTTGTATAGTTTCTCTGTGTATTCTTGCCACCTCTTCTTAATATCTTCTGCTTCTATTAGGTCCATATGGTTTCTGTCCTTTATTGTGCCCACCTTTGCATGAAATGTTCCCATGGTATCACTAATTTTCTTGAAGAGATCTCTGTCTTTTGTATTCTATTGTTTTCCTCTATTTATTTGCATTGACAACTGAGGAAGACTTTCTTTTCTCTCCATGCTATTCTTTGGAACTTTGCATTCAAATGGGTATATTTTTCCTTTTCTCCTTTACCTTTGGCTTCCTTTCTTTTCTTAGCTATTTGTAAGGCCTCCTCAGACAACCATTTGCCCTTTTGCATTTCTTTTTCTTGGGGATGGTCTTGATCCCTGCCTCCTATACAATGTCACGAACCTCTGTCCACAGTTCATTAGGCACTCTGTCTATAAGATCTGAGCCCTTTAATCTATTTCTCACTTCCACTGTATAATTGTAAGGGATTTGATTTAGGTCATACCTGAATCGTCTAGTGGTTTTCCCTATTTTCTTCAATAAGTCTGAATTTGGCCATGAGAAGTTCATGATCTGAGCCACAGTCAGCTCCTGGTCTTGTTTTTGCTGACTATATAGAGCTTCTCCATCTTTGGCTGCAAAGAATATAATCAACCTGATTTCGGTGTTGACCATCTGGTGATGTCCATGGGTAGAGTCTTCTCTTGTGTTGTTGGAAGAGGGTGTTTGCTACGACCAGTGCATTCTCTCGGTGAAACTCTATTAGCCTTTGCCCTGCTTCATTCTGTACTCCAAGGCCAAATTTGCCTGTTACTCCAGGTATCTCTTGACTTCCTACTTTTTGCATTTCAGTCCCCTATAGTGAAAAGGGTATCTTTATTGGGCGTTAATTCTAGAAGGTCTTGTAAGTCTTCTTAGATCCGATCAACTTCAGCTTCTTCAGCATTACTGGTTGAGGCATAGACTTGGATTACTGTGATATTGAATGGCTTGCCTTGGAAATGAACAGAGATCATTCTGTCATTTTTGAGATTGCACCCAAGTACTACATTTCAGACTCTTTTGTTGATGATGATGGCTACTCCATTTCTTTTAAGGGATTCTTGCCCACAGTAGTAGATATAATGTTCATCTGAGTTAATTTCACCCATTCCAGTCCATTTTAGTTCACTGATTCCTAAAATATCGATGTTCACTCTTGCCGTCTCCTGTGTGACTACTTCCAATTTACATTGATTCATGAACCTAACATTCCAGGTTCCTAAGCAATATTGCACTTCATAGCATCACACTTTATTTCCATCACCAGTCATCCACAACTAGGCATTGTTTTCACTTTGGCTCCATCTCTTCATTCTTTCTGGTGTTATTTCTCCTCTCTTCTCCAGTAGCAGATTGGGCACCCACTAACCCGGGGAGTTCATATGTCAGTGTCATATCTTTTCACCTTTTCATACTGTTCATGGGGTCCCCAAGGCAAGAATATGAAGTGGAATAGAATATCATTTTTCCTTTCTTGCTAAAGGTAGAGGAATCCCTCTGTAAGCACAGTACTCTGCTCGAGTAACTGAAACATGCCTATTGTTTTATGAAAGTTTAGAACTCAGTGGGTTTTTAAATTGTAATTATACTATCTAGTTTTGGAGAAAGAAATGGCAACCCACTCCAGTATTCTTGCCTGGAGAATCCTGTGGACAGAGGAGCCTGGTGGGCTGCTGTCCATGGGGTCGCACAGAGTCGGACACGACTGAAGAGACTTAGCATGCATGCATGCATACTATCTAGTTTAGTACCCTGATATAGTAGGAGCTTAAGTTTGTTTTTGTGATTTTGGACATTTTGACTTTTTAAAATTTATTTTTATTGGAGGATTATTACTTTACAATGTTGTACTAGTTTCTACTAGACAACAGTATGAATCAGCTATATGTATTCATATACTCCCTCCCTCTTGAACCTCCCCCAACCCTGTCATCCCTGTCCCCCTAGGTCATCACAGAGCACTGAGCTGAGCTCTCTGTGCTATAGAGCAGCTTCCTGCTAACTAACTATTCTACACAAGATAGCATATCTATGTCAATGCCACTCTCAGTTCATCCTCCCCTCCCCGCCCCCACTGTGTCCACATCTGTGTCTCTCTTCCTGCCCTGCAAAGAGGTACATCAGTACTATTTCTCTAGATACTATATATGTACATTAAGGATATTCTGAATTTTGAACGAAGACCACAGGCTTACAAAATGGAATAAAATGGTAACATTTAACACCAGACCTCAATGCAGTTGAGCTTTTGGAGTGGAATTTTTCAAATATCAGGAGGCAAACTTCTGGGGACAGTGGCCCCATGCATATTGGAGCCAGACCTGTGCTTTACAGGAAAGAAATTTATAGCGTGTTTCAACTTCACACTAAAGGATCAAAATGTAAGGAATAGGCATGATGATATGTCTAACTCTTTTCTTTCCATTATGCAAAAGAAATATATTGTGAATGGCAAGAACCTTGTGAAAACACTGAGAAAGTCAGAGTACCGTTCATAGAAAACCAAGCACCTGGTTCTTATTAAGAACTGCCCACACACTAAATTACCTTTGGCTCTATATGGTACAGTTGGTTTGTGGGACATAGGAGTTAATTAAATATATTTAAAATGTACTGTCTGGATGATGGAAAAATTAAATGCTCAAATGTAATGAGCAATTTGGATCTGAAGAATACAGAAGCTATTTTGTACCATGTGGTGATTTCAACTATATTTGCATCCAGACCCACTCTCAAAAGTATGAGGTTAGTGCTTATAGTGAAGGAGCCCAAACCTGCCCAGTTAAGTAGCCTGTGACAACAGAGAATAACTGTGCACACTCAAAGGAGGTTCAAACTGGGAGGGAGAGATTAACCACCATGCAACTACTCACATTTAGCAAGCAAGAAAGAAAATTTTAACTTCAGGTGGGTAAGAACTAGAGACTTCAGTGACTGTGTGCGCAACTGGCTTGGTGGATACACTGAAACCTGAGGGAGGAGATAAGGAAACTATGCTTCCTCTGAGTTATCAGCCCAAATCTCTGTAATTTGTCCAAATTAGAGATAATTGTATACCATTGAAGTGTTGGGCCACCATTCCCTGTTTGCTCTTTTTAATGTTTCTGTAGGATTTGCCATTTTAGATCTTGGCACACAGTAGTCTACTCAACTTTCTTGCACATCTTCAGTCCTAATAAATCAGCATGTGGTTGAAGGAAATATTTATCTTGGATTTCTTTGTATGCCTAACACAGAACTCAGTGACTTGTGCTTATCACATACACAGGAGATGGCAGGAGGCCCAAATTCCCTTGAGCACAAAGATCCATAATTCTACTGGAGAATTGATTTTGAACTCCTAAAATCTTCAACTAATTATGCAATTTGAAAACTTCTCATTTGAGATCAATCATTCCGAGAAAATTTATAGGTCTAGTGTGGATGAATTGAAGTATCTTAGTTCTCTGAGGTGAGAGGGAAACTTAAATGCTTTCTTGAGACTTGCACAGCCAGTGCAGTGTTGAGATTATTTGTGTCATTATGAGGGTTTGAGTAGAAAGAACTGCTTCTCAGCGCCTCATTGGGCACACGGTAATATCAAGTGTTACTTCAGCTGATGTTGATTTGGTTTGAGATTGTGGTGTTACATCTAGGATATAGTTAATAGCAGAGCTGGATTTGTGGGACTTGATATTGGAGGGAAGATACATTTAGAAATATAATTAGAAAAATTATTTGCATACATGTGTTATTTAAGGAGAGATTGGAATTACCCAAAGAAAGACTGTAAAGAAAGTAGAGAAAGGAAAGTAAAAAAGAATAGAAAAATAAACAAAACTTCTTTGGTGAAGGTTGCTGATGTGAGATAACTCTGAGAGTTAAATGCAATGAGAAGAGGAGATAGAAAGTGATGAGGTGTGTACCATGGAGGGGGGAAGGTGTTGGCCGATGAGAATTGATGGTGATGATGACAGAGGAGGACGAGGCGGAGAGAGTGGAGAAGGAGAAGTTTGCAGAAGAGTGACTATTTGGGAGGGGCTGTTCTGGCAGGCCACATGCGTTAACTCATTTCATCCTCGTAGCAACTTACAAAGTAAGCAGTACGTGCTGTTGCTGCTGCTTAGCTGCTTCGGTCATGTCCAACTCTGTGCCACCCTATGGACTGTAGCCTGCCAGCTTCCTATTTCCATGGGATTCTCTAGGCAAGAATACTGGCGTGGACTGCCATGCCCTCCAGGGTATTTTCCCGATCCAGGGATTGAACCCTGGTCTCCCGCACTGCAGGCGGATTCTTGACCACTGAGCCACCAGGGAAGCCCAAACGGTATGTGATACAATCCACATTTTACAGAGGATCACAAGTTCCCAAAGTCTCACAGCTAAATAGTGGAGGATGCAGGATAGAACTTAAGGAGCCTGACTCTAGAGCCTAGAGAAAGAGAATCTGAGACAAAGCTGCAGAAAAATTGGCTCTTTCCACGATACAGGAAGCCACCAAATGCCCACATTAGGGCCTATCATGGCATCATCTCTAAATTCCAGCTATACAGGAAAGTACCTGAAAGTTCACTCAATTATACTCTAATAATTTAGATATATATGCACATTCCAGAGAAATACCAGTAAAAAAGATAGGATTTTACAGTTAGGCCATAAATGCTATTTTTATCAGTAATATGGCTGATGCTAATTGTTTCTTGCCAGTTATAACAAAACTACTTACTGAGACCTTACTTCTTGCTCCTTCCTTTTCTTGAGGTGCCAGCTCCTGTTTTCTTGTTCCACACACTGGATGCGAGGTTGAAAAGTGTGGGTCAGTCTAGTATTATAACCATCATGTGTGTGTGTTTGTGTGTTCTTGGTTGAAGAGTGTGGGTCAATCTAGTATTATACAATAGTTTCCATAGAATATTCCACTCCATATGGCACAGTCAGATGGAATTATAGCAGCTCATAGCGGACCCAAGTTCCTTGCTACAGCCATGTTAGATGCTGATGGACAGATTCAAGGAAAGAAAACAAGAGCAAAAGCAGTAACCTCTCTCAGCACACACTGAGTAGGGAGTATAATGCCTTGGGGAATAGGTCTTTTGCCCAGACACTGAGGGGTGATCTGTCCTGCTACCATATGTTATATATTCAGAACTTAAGAAATGGCTGTAGTTTTCTAAATAGAAATATTAAGTACATTTCTAAAGAATTGATAATTTGGTTCCATCCATATTCTGAACAATGAAAATATACTTAAAAACTTTAATTAGCAAAAGACAAATGACAAGAAGGGAGAAGAGAGAGCTAGGTCCCCCCACCTCCCCACCAACTCCTTTGACTCATAAAAGAACAGACTAGACACATGCTAAAAGCACTGCGATACTGAGTCTTCTGGGTAGATGTGTAGGTGAGCACCAAAACGGAGCAGTGCATATGAGGAAAAGCTAGTGATGCCTTCATGGGAAAGTGATGATGGACAGAGACTGACCACTTCTTGTCATGAAAATGAAGCTTCATGTCTAGATTGTTCACTTTTGGGGGGTCAAAAGTCCTATCTGAATTACCTTTACATTCATAGTATATACTAGGCTACCACAATTCTTACAAATAAAGCACACATACACACTAATGAATGGCTAAACTGGGTATTTTCCAGCTGGGTTTCCTGCACAATAGGAATCCTTCAGAGTCCCCTCAGTGCAGTTTAGGAGAGAGAGAGAGAGGGGTGTCTTGCAGGCCTCACTTACCTGCACCTGGCTTTAATCCCAGAAGCCCTGCTTTTCTGTTTTATCAGTTCACACTCAGATGACTAAAAATAATGATCATTGTCTTGTTCGGGCTGCTATAACCAAATGCCATAGACAGGGTGGTTTAAAAACAAGAGAAATTTATCTCTTGCAGTTTTGGAGGCTGAAAGTCTGAAAACAAGGTGCTAGCGTGGTCAGGCTATGGTGAGAGCTCTCTTTTGGTTGCAGACCGTTGACTCCTTGTTTCTTCATAGGGCAGAAGGGGCAAGAGAGCTAGTTCTTTGGGGTCCCTTTTACAAGGGTACTGACCCCATTCATGAGGCAAGATCCCCTGGAGAAGGGCACGGCAACTCACTCCAGTATTCCTGCCTGGAGAATCCCATGGATAGAGGAGCCTGGAGGGCTACAGTTCATAGGGTCGCAAAGAGCTGGACATGACTGAAGCAACTTAGTACACACACATCCCATTCTTGAAGGCTCCACCCTCATGACCTAAGGCTCCATCACCTAATACCATCACTTTGGGGGTTAGGATTTCAACCTATGAAATTGGGAGGGACACAAACATTCAGTCCATTGCAATTATGATAATGATAATGGTGAAGATAATAATTAAAACCCATTGCCTTAAGGCACCATGCACCTTTAAAGACGTTTTTAGTGCTTATTTTCATTATCTTGTATCAGTTGGTGACAGAAAAATGTTCCATTTTATCCCATCATTTCAACACTGATGAAAACAATCAACTTAGGACCACTTAGATTTGATCCAGATCTTTAGAAATAACTGAAAGTGATATTTTCACTTGGGGCTTCCAAGAGGCAATTAAAAGATTCACTGGGAAAAAATAAAATATTTTATATTATAAACTTCAGCATTCCCTTGCAGTTATTTTAAATGTTTTAGAAATAAAAACTAGATAAAATTATAAAATAGGAAAGGGTATGGCATAAGAGGTTGAGCTTTAAAATTAAACATACCCAGGTCCAGTTTCTTGTTCGACTACTTAACAGATGGCTGAAGGGGAAATTAAACAACCTCAGTTCCTTCTTCCTTGAAATGGTAATAATGATATTTACCTTTTGAAGTTACAGAGATTAAATGAGGTGTGTAAACTGTCTCACAAGACTGACCCTCTCATTAGCTGCCATCTTTTCTCGTCTATGGGCAGAGGTGGCTAGGTCACGCTTCTGTTCTGTTGTTGCTCATGTTGATGATCTGTATCATTCACTCTGCTAGGCAGGCTGCCACACTGACAGTACCAGTTCTCGGTGTTAATGCTAATATGCTCACATCAGGAATCTTTTGTATTGGGCAAATTCTGTCTACAACTGGGCAAAGTGCCAGTTTCAAAGTTCAGTGTTTCTGCCTCAGTTACATGGAACTCATCATTTATATAGTTCCTCTTCCTGGCCCTAATTTCCATGACACAAAGTCGGTCTTCATGCAAAGACATGAGTATTTTATGTAATTCTTCCCAACGCTAATGGACATGATGTTCTCCTTGTCAAAAAAGAATGAGTCTTATGCTCTTTCCAAGTAAGGCTCTATTCTAAGGCTGATATCTTGGAAGAGCCTTTCCCATTATTCAAAGCCTTTCCCTTTGGAAATATCTGGTTTGCATAGTAAATGATCTCACTAATGAGACTGAAATATTTTTAACCCGCTTGTGTGAACTGAAAGTGTTAGTCACTCAGTCGTGTCTCACTCTTTGCCACCCCATGGAACGTAGCCCACCAGCCTCCTGTCCATGGAATTCTCCAGGTGTGAATACTGGAGTGGGTAGCCATTCCCTTCTCCAGGGCATCATCCCGATCCAGAGACTGAACTCAGGTCTCCTGCATTGTAGGCAGGTTTTTTGCCACCTGAGCCAGACTAATCTGCTTGGAAGGAAGCAAAAACATTTACTGAGCACCTACATTGTCCCTGGCACTGATGGACATTTTCATATACATTTAAAATAGTTTTTAATCTCATTATTTGAACTAATCTAGTAAAAAATTAGGTGAAAAAAGGTATTTTGAGAATGTCTATTACAGAAGGAAACATGAAAGTCCAGCTACTTTTTAACTCTTTTATGACTGCTGCTGCTGCTGCTGCTGCTAAGTCATTTCAGTTGTGTCCGACTCTGTGACCCCACAGACGTCAGCCCATCAGGCTCCCCCTTCCCTGGGATTCTCCAGGCAAGAACACTGGAGTGGGTTTTCATTTCCTTCTCCAATGCATGAAAGTGAAAACTGAAAGTGAAGTCACTCAATTGTGCCCGACTCTTAGCGACCCCATGGACTGCAGCCTACCAGGCTCCTCCATCCATGGGATTTCGCAGGCAAGAGTACTAGAGTGGGTTGCCATTGCCTTCTCCCTTTTATGACTACTGAACCAATTTATGATTTTTTTTTTGTTGTTGAAGTGAATGACAATTGTCTTTAATGGCCAAGACTTTGAAAATGTGCTATATCATGGGAAGCACAAGTAAATATGAAATTATAACATGCACATTTTGTATCCCTTACAAAAAAATATTGCATGCCAGTAACAAACATTCCTGCTTGTGCAAAGAACCCACTTTGGGCCATGATGTGTGTGTAACATGAGTGCCTTGAAATTCATAACAGCCTTGAACTATGGGCATTACCTACCATGTGCTTACTCTTACCAGCATTTGAGCCACCAAAGTTGGGCTGCAGTATTCCAGCTCAGAGATGATTGTGGTTTCTTTCTTAATGAAAGATAGTAAGGATAGGAATACTTCCAGCCATATCAATAAACAAGGATGTCACAGTTATCAGGGTTTCCAGCCCTCCAGGGCACTCAGGGAGGAGAAAAACACCTGCAATTAGCAGCCATCAGGCTGCAGTCACTCCCTATGGTGAGCCCGAAGGGACCTCAGGATGTGAAAAACGCAGAACACTGGCCCCCGATAGCATGAAAGTGAAATTGCTCAGTCGTGTCTGACTCTTTGCAGCCCCATGGACTGTATCCTACCAGGCTCCTCTGTCCATGGGATTTTCCAGGCAAGAGTACTGGAGTAGGTTGCCATTTCCTTCTTCAGGGGATCTTCCCAAACCCAGGGATCAAACCTGGGTCTCCTGCATTGCAAGCAGACGCTTTACTGTCTGAGCAACCAGGGAAGCCCAGATAGCTTAGATGTACATGAATGAATGATTTCAGTGAATTCAATCTCTTGCAATTTCCCATACATAGCAAGGCACTAAATTCCTTAACTTGGGACAGCTGGCTTTCTTTAATTAACAATAGTCTTTTGATGTTCAGACTACCTGCCCTTTGTTGCAAAACTTCTATACAACCTGGCTTCTCCCCTCTCCTCCGCAGAACTGTTCTCTCAGGGCTACTTGACATGCTGCCCTGTGGGCTTAAGTCCTAAAAATTTCTGATGAATAAAACATAAGTTTCACCTTTCAGACTGTGACTATTTTAAGTCAAAAATAGCAAAGTTACCACTAATTTTTGCTGTTTTGAAATTTTCTTTCATATACACAATGGAAAAATATACTTAAAAATAAGAGGAAAACTTGGTAATTTATTCCATATTCATTTGGTCAAATCCAACAAATCAAAATTCAACTACAAAAGTGTTTTAGAATTGAGCCTCTGCATTTTTCTCACAAAGTCATTAGTGTGGCTCAAATGTTTCCAAGGTAAAGATATCCAGGCAAAGAACACATTTTTTGTTTTGTTTTGTTTGTTTATTTTTCTTGATTTCCCCCTAGGTCCCTCCCATAGCACAGAAGCTTCACTGAACAGTTCTCCTGGCTAAAAATTAGAGATCCATCTCCCAATCACACCCTGTCCTCATGTGGAGGCCTCCAAGAGCCTCCCCATTAAAGACTGTCTAATTTGGTCCTCCCTGGCATTCCCTGCTGGATGAGCATAAAGATCTAGGCTGAGATGGTCCTCCTTTTCCTAACATTCAGATCACTGGAGCCAGATTCTCTTGCCCTGGGCGAGGTGGCCTCCCTTCCTCGGCACCGAACAGACCGAGGAGCAGCTCTGCAAGCACAGGACAGTGCACTGAAAATGTTAGGAAAACACTGAAAACCTAGTATGGAAAGGCTAACGAACTTCTCTTTTCCTCTCTCTCCTTTCCCTTTCTTTCCACCTTTAATGCTAAAAACAGCTGTTATTTGGATCTGAAGAAATGCCACTACCTCTCCAAAACATTATGCTAAAGAAACATTTGGTTCATCCATGAACAACCCAGGCTTCGTGGGAAGGTTGCTCATGTGACCACCCAAGCTCTATTAAAAAAGAATCTTCAATGGCCAGAAACTCAGAAGAACCTAGAATAATTGGGGCTGCAAGAAGAAGGATGATGAAAAAAAATGCATTCAAAGCTCTCAGTTGCCTTTCCCAGAAGATGAATATAGTTTTAACTGGGCTCTTTCGTATTTCTTAGCTAGAGTGGGCCGGCAAAAGATTAGGCTAGTGAGCTCCTTAGAGGCACTGGAGGTGCTTCGATGGAAGAAAAGGTATCTGCTTACCCTTACATCTCAGGGGATTTAGTTTCTAAGCTTCACAAGGCATTTGTTTCTCTCACTTCAAATGCTCTCTTTATTTCTTAAAGACCTTTTAAACAGTGGTCTTGGTTTAGCTTGTTTAAGAAGGTTCTTTTTTCATTTACTTTGCTGTCTAAGAGATTGGGAGAGGCAGCTGCTTTGATGAAAATTAGAGGAAAACCTTTTCCCCAAATAGAAGAAGCTAAGAGAAAAAAAAACAGGACTATTTCATGTTGCAATTGTTACTGGTGCAACCAGAAGAGGAAATGGCCTTATAAGTGCCCGCAGCTTACTTAAGCCAGGAATATATCACAAACAAAAGAGGCAATAATGTATTGTGAATGAGGCAGCCAGTAAAATTTGCTCTGTTTATTGGGGTTTGGAAAGAATGCAGGATTAAGGGTAGGGAGGGGACAGTAGTTTAGGCCTGAAGCAACTGGTTTATATCAGTAACAAAAATCAAACTTTACCTTTACACTGGGATTTGCACCTGACTAAATCCATATAAACTCTCTCTCAGAAGACCAAGCTCTGTTTGTGTTTCACATCCATGGCTAGACTGATGGGAGGGAAATAGGCAACATTCTGTCTGTGAATTTACAGTCTCTCACCAGGGAGCTGGAAAAACTTGTGGTTTTTTTCAAAAGAGGAGTGATAATTTTTAGGAACTTGGAATGAAGACTTTATATCAGTCTGATAAACATTCTTCATGTTTCCTGATCTGGAGCCAAAATAGCCTATTTGCCTTTTATGTACACATTAATACACATATACCTATCTTCAGGTAGCTTCAACTGTATACTGGTCACTCACTACATGGTTTATATGGCTCACACTGAATCCTCTCAATGGCCCTGAGAAATATTAATAGCTATAATTTTTTATAAATTTATCGATGAGGAAGTTTAGGGTCAGAGAAGTTAATTAGTTTACCCAAGGCAGTGCTCATGTCTGCTTAAGTCACTTCAGTTGTGTCTGACTCTTTGTGACCCCATGGACTGTAGCCTGTCTGGCCGCTCTGTCCATGGGATTCTCCAGGCCAGAATACTGGACTGGGTTGCCATTCCCTCCTCCAGGGGATCAAACCCGGGTCTTCTGCATTGCAGGCAGATTCTTTACCATCACAGCAACCAAAGGAAGCCAAATGGTTTTTCAACAATTCAAATGGCTCTGAATTGTTGTTGCTGTTATGATTTTTGTCTTTCTTAGGTCAAATTTGAAGCTACTTTATAACATGATTTTTGCCTTCTCTTCAGGGTTATCGGTGTCTAGCACTGTAGTTCAACTCCTGGGACTATAACATATCAATAGCTTATGACACAAGAAGAAGAAATTCACCTATGGGTCAATGTGGCAGGGGAAGAAAACTGCTTTTCAAAGCTATGAGTTTGTTTTGTTTTACTTCTCTGTGGCTCTTTTCACAGTTCTTCTGTCTCTCTGGTGATGATGGAAATTTTTTATCTATATCACTTGCTTTACCTTATGCACAGCCTTGTTTTAAGAATTAAATTCTATAATAGATGCATAAATAGATAAATCAGAAAACAAAACACCCAAAACTACCTTAGACACAGCCAGTATATGTATCTTTAAGAAACATAGTTCTGATCAAGTCACCTCCCTGCTTGTGGACCTTCAAGGATGATCTATTACCAGCAAAATATGTTTAAATGTCTAAGCCTCATATTTAGTAGCCTGTACCCTTTGGTCCCCTAGAGTAGGAAATGACACCCATTCTAAATTCTTGCTTGGAAAATTCCACGCACGGAGGAACCTGGCAGACTACAGTCCATGGGGCCAGAAAGAGTCAGACACAACTGAGCAACTGAGCATAGTAGTATCCTTTGGTCTCTAGATTTCTGATTGCTTCCTTTTATGTATCCAGCACTCCCATCACTCCAAGCTACTGAGTAGCTGCCTTGTTGGACAGCAACAGACCTAAATATTGTTCTTCTGTTTCATTGCATGTCCAAATAATACCCATTTATCATTACCTAGTACATAGGCAAAAAGATATGACACTAAAACATGATAGAAGTAAAGTCTGATACTGGAAGTAAAGAACAATATTGCATCGGAACCTGGAATGTTAGGTACATGAATCAAGGTAAATTGGAAGTGGTCAAATAGGAGATGGCAAGAGTGACCATCGACATTTTAGCAATCAGTGAACTAAAATGGACTGGAATGTATGAATTTAATTCAGATGACCGTTACATCTACTACTGTGGGCAAGAATCCCTTAGAAGAAATGGAGTTGCCCTCATCGTCAAAGAGAGTCCAAAATGCAGTGTTTGGGTACAGTCTCAAAAATGACAAAATGATCTCTGTTTGTTTCCAAGGTAAACCAGTCAACATCAGAGTAATCCAAGTCTATGCCCCAACCAGTAATGCTGAAGAAGCTGAAGTTGAATGGTTCTATGAAGACCTATAAGACCTTCCAGAACTAACACTCAAAAAAGATGTCCTTTTCATGTCAAAGAATGTTCAAACTACCGCACATTGTACTCATCTTACATGCTAGAAAAGTAATGCTCAAAATTCTCCAAGTGAGGCTTCAACAGTATGTGAACTGAGAACTTCCAGATGTTTAAGCTGGATGTAGAAAAGGCAAAGGAACCAGAGATCAAATTGCCAACATCCGCTGGATCATCGAAAAAGCAAGAGAGTTCCAGAAAAAAATCTACCACTGCTTCATTGACTATGCCAAAGCCTTTGACTGCGTGGATAACAACAAACTGTGGAAAATTTTTCAGGAGATGGGACTATCAGACCACCTTACCTGCCTCCTGAGAAATCTGTATGCAGGTCAAGAAGGAACAGTTAGAAATGGACATGGAACATCATGGGTTCCAAATTGGGAAAGGAGTACATCAAGGCTGCATATTTTCACCCTGTTTATTTAACTTATATGCAGAGTATATCATGTGAAATGCCAGGCTGGATGAAGCTCAAGCTGGAATCAAGATTGTTGGGAGAAATATCAGTAAACTCAGATATGCAGATGACACCACCCTTATGGCAGAAAGCAAAGAAAAACTAAAAAGCCTCTTGATGAAAGTGAAAGAGGAGAGTGAAAAAGTTGTCTTAAAACTCAACATTCAAAAAACTAAGATCATGGTATGCAGTCTCATCACTTCATGGCAAATAGATGGGGAAACAATGGAAACAGTGAGAGACTTTATTTTTTTGGGCTCCAAAATCACTGAACATTGTGACTGCAGCTATGAAATTAAAAGACGCTTGCTCCTTGGAAGAAAAGCTATGACCAAACTAGACAGCATATTAAAAAGCAGAGATATTACTTTGCCAACAATTGTCCAAAGAGTCAAAGCTGTGATTTTTCCAGTATTCATGTATGGATGTGAGAGTTGGACCATAAAGAAAGCTGGGCACTAAAGACTTGATGCTTTTGAACTGTGGTGTTGGAGAAGACTCTTGAGAGTCCCTTGGACTGCAAGGAGATGAAACCAGTCTATCCTAAAGGAAATCAGTCCTGAATATTCAATGGAAGGGCTGATGCTGAAGGTGAAACTCCAATACTTTGGCCACCTGATGGGAAGAACTGACTCATTGGAAAAGACTCTGATGCTGGGAAAGATTGGAGGCAGGAGGAGAAGGGGACGATAGAAGATGAGATGGTTGGACGGCATTACCAACTCAATGGACATGAGTATGACCAAGATCTGGGAGTTGGTGATGGACAGGGAATCCTCGCGTGCTGCAGTTCATGGGGTTGCAGAGTCGGACATGACTGAGCAACTGAACTGTATTAACATAGGTTGAAAGTCAAAGAAAGTGAGAGTCGCTCAGTCTTGTTCAACTCTTTGCAACCTAATGGACTGTAGCCTGCCAGGCTCCTTTGTCCATGGAATTTTCCAGGCAAGAATACCCTTCTTGGGTAGCCATTCCCTTCTCTAGGGGATCTTTCCAACTCAGGGATCGAACCTAGGTCTCCGCCATTGCAGGCAGATTCTTAACCATCCGATCCACCAGGGAATCAGTATCCTGAAGGCCTGCATTTAAACCCTTACAGTCACCTTCCTTTTCATCTTGTATCTAATTCCATCGAGGCCTCATTTTGGATTTGCTCATATTCCATATCCCTTACTAGGTGATAGTCTCCTTCTAGTGAAATCAACTGTGTTGCCCCCCAGAACACTGACCACCATATCCAACGTTTGCTGAGACTATCACAATTTGCCCTGAATGAGGTCACTCAGTCACTGACTTAATCCACCAGCCCACCCACCCGTCTTCACTGATCCTTCACCAGGCTCAGTGCAGGATCCATGCCAAGTCTGAGAGTTTCAGTAATTGACCAAGGAGTCCTGGAGACAGCCTAATCCACAACCAATGAACACTTTGTCTTTCTTTTTTTAAAAATTTATTGGGGGTATAGTTGCTTTGCAATGTCATGTTAGTTTCTGGTATGTAACGAAGAAAATCAGCTAGATGTATAGACATATCCCCTCCCTCTTGGGTCTCTGTTCCACCCTCCACCTTCATCCATCCATCTAAGTCATCACAGGGCATAAGGCTGTGATCCTTTAAATAAGAACCCCTCCCTGCCCCCAGAGGGCCCACTGTAACACCTGTTTTTGAGGACCAGCTCCCTACTCACTAGGCACAGGGGAGGGAGATGTGAATAGAACTACCTGGTGCTGGCAAAGCTCCCAGCATTTCAGAGAGAGGGAGAGGGAGTCTCAAGCATCCCATGCAAAACGGAGGTGGCACAGGCAGCCGTGTGCCTTTGGTCCTCGAACAAGGAAATCTCCCCCAGTCCCTCAGGCAAGCCGCCTTCTCCAAAAGCTTCAGTTTGAAGCCCATCAAGCAGGGAAGGAAGAGGAGCTGAAAAGGCTTGCTTGTAAATGTCTTTTCCTCCCAGCAACAGCGTCTGCAAGCCCCGACCTTCCTCGGATGGCGCGCATTGGGCAAATGTTCAGGCGCGCAGCATTTCAATTGATGAAATTTCTTTGTGGAACCCGTGTTCCCAAGGGCAGGGGAAATTGGAGGGAGAACAATTAGAGGCTGGCGTGGCCCGAGCGGCTGTCTGCTGGGCGCCTCCGAGGGCTGTCAGAGCCTGCCGAGGGTCGGCTCCCGCCGCTATCAGCAACCCGCAGAGCCCGGCCCGCGCGGGGCTGAGCGGAGAGATGTCTCCAAATCAGGCGGAGGCAGGGAGGGGGGTCGCGAGGGGGAGGGCCGGGCAGCAAGGAAGTCAGAGGCACAGCAGCCCCTGCAGCTGAATCAATTTGGAGATAAAAATAGTGCCTGCCGCCCCTGCCTCTGCAGTGATTTCATAAAGGTCTCAGCTGCGTTGGAGAGAAAGCCAGCAGGAGTGTCCCTACCTCCTCTCCAAACTAGAGAGAGAGGAGCAAAATAGCAGCCGCCACCAGAGCTGAAATGTACTCCTCCATCTACCCCACGCCAGTTCCCTGTTTTCCTGTCTCCCACTCTCTCCCCGAGCCCCCGAAAGTGCCTCTGGCCTCACCTGTTCTTCTCCTTAATGGGATCATTAAAGACAGGGAAAAAAGAGAGATGAGATCTTCAGAGACTGAAGGAGACAGGGATGCCAGGCATTCATAATGAACCCCGATGTCACGTCCCCCTGACTTTCAGCCCGAAGACATCAACAGGGGATGACCCACGGGCTCTAAAGACCGAAGCTCTTTATCAGATGGGAGGTAAAAACCCTTCAAGAATGGGTCCCCCGAAGTCAAATCCACCTGATATTTCCACAGAGGAACTTCCTTCCCTGAGCATTCAGAGAAAACAAAACCTGGGATTGCCAATTAGTGCGACTGTCCTGGGAGACGCAGATTTAGGGGTCAGTTTCGGTGACTGATGAGAGAAACCTCTCTGGAACTGGAACCGAAAGAGACATGGAGTGAATAGAGCTCTGGCACTTTGCAGGGTGATTATTCCTGCAGTGCGGGAGGTAACCTTTCTGCTGCTACATTCTGACATTTGCATCGAGGCAAATGCATCATTGGTAATTGCACCTGAGTGTCAAAGCCACTTGATGTGTGTGTTCCAACCAAGGTAAGAATGAGGACTTTAGCATTAAGGGAAGGGAGGCAAAGAAGAAATGCAGACAAATTATAGGAGAGGAGATAATGGAATTGGCCATAAAAAGTAACAGCCAGGATTGATGTCTCCTTCATGCAAAAGGTGTATGTTCAGATTAAATAACATATTGCTTGTGAAAGTGCCTAAACTAGTGTCTTGTTCTTAAAAACATTGTGTAGTAAATACCATCTTATATGTTTTCAAAATGAATATGCTTAAATATCCTTTGAGAGGAAATATACAAGTGACTCAGATGGTATAAGAATCCACCTGCAATGCAGGAGACCTGGGTTTGATGCCTGAGTTGGGAAGATCCCATGGAGAAGGGAATGGTTGCCTACTCCAACATTCTTACCTGGGGAATCCCATGGACAGAGGACTCTGGTGGGGTCCAGTCCTTGGAATTGGAAAGAGTTGGACACAATTGAGCAATTAACACTTTTACTTTCACATACAACTAGTACTGTGTAATGAAAATAAGAAAATCAACAGTGTCATGCACAGGCAAAAACGGTCAAAGTACAACCTTCGCCTCCTCTTGTTTTCATCTGATTCTGTTATGTCAGGCGAAGTTTAGCTACAGATGTTTAACTTAGGAGGTGTTAAATACAGGACCAAGAGACATCATAAAGACACCAGACCCAAAGATCTGTAAAACCGAGAGGTCCAATGTGAGAAGCTTGCTGTTGACTTTACATATAACTCTGAAATAATTTCATTTTGTTAGAAAGAATAAATAATTCCTGCCAGAGCATGTTAGTCACTCAGTTGTGTCCAACTCTTTGCAACCAATAGATTGTAGTCCACCAGGCTCCTCTGTCCATGAGATCTCCCAGGCAAGAATACTGGAGTGGGTTGCCATTTCCTTCTCCAGGGGATCTTCCCCACCCAGGGATTGACCCTGGGTCTCCTGCATTGTAGACAGATTGTTTACCATTTGAGCCACCAGGGAAGCCCATCCTGCCACAGAGAGGAATATAATACTGCCAAATTCTCCAATTTGGCAAATACAGCAAACTGTTAGTCAACCACATTGGGAATCTGGCTTTCTCATGGGGGCCTATTGTTTATGGAAGTATCTCAGCTGACAAATTAAGCAAACATTTCTCCTGAACAACTGTGATACCATTCACATGGCTTTTCAAGGATATTTACAACCACTGAGGGAAAATCTTTGGAAAATATAAAATCACCACAAAGGTCCCTTTTGGTGATTCTGAAAATCGTGATGCCCTTTGAATATCCTGATGACTGTTTTCCCACTGACACACAAAGACATCTGAAGCAATGCCAGTTTATGCTGTGTTGGGTTGCTAATACAAATTAGTGAAAACAGAACAAGCTAGGAGGAATGGTGTGTACTTGATAAAAACAAATCAAGATTTGAAATATAATTTAACTGTGTTTATTTTCTTATGAAATGCATTTTAAAAGCCAAAATACATTTTGAAATTCAGCCAAACAACCTTGGTCCTATGGGTATTCATAGCATAGCTGGCAGCTTACAGATCATTTTAGGAGCACTCTAGGACTTCCTGCTTTGGGTTGCTTAGGACGGAGCCAAAGAAAGCTACTTGACACTGCAAAATGTTGGTGTGTTGCTCACTATAATAGGGAGATTGAGGATGGGTGTGTGCTCAGTTGCACAGTCATGTCAGATTCTTTGTGACCCCACGGACTGCAGCCTGCCAGGTTCCTCTGTCCATGGAATTCTCCAGGCAAGAATACTGGAGTGGGTTGCCATTTCCTTCTCCAGGGGCTCTTTCCATCCCAGGGATCGAACTAATGTCTTCTGTATCTTTTGCATCGGCAGGCAGATTCTCTGCCACTGGGAGAGTGGGGGGCTCTTCCTTCTTATGTTGTTGTTCTTGTTCAGACACTCAGTCGTGTCAGGCTCTTTGCAACCCGATGGACTGTAGCACACTAGGCCTCCCTGTCCCTCACCATCTCCCAGAGTTTTCCCAAGTTTATGTTCATTGCACTGGTGATGCCATCCTATATTCCTTCCTATAACCAGATTCTAATCATTTTCTCCCACCTGGGAGAGGATGAGGATGTGCCCAAGGGTTCAATAAGAGCAGCAACTTTGTGTTGATCTCTGCTGTGAGTCTGTTTCTTCTAAACTTGTTGGAAAAAAGATGGAAGCGTGTCCTTCTAACCCTTATCTTTAGCCAGGGCTGTCACCATATTGCCTACACAGTGTACAAGGATCAAAATGCCCAAGTTTACCTAACAGAGGTTAGAAGTGGAAAGAGTTAAGGGAGATAGTTGAGGACAGAAGCACTCCACACATTTGGTTCCAGCACTCTGGTAAGATGCGATAAAGTAGACTGTTCATACCTCTAATGCATAGATATGCTGCAAAATGTTGTATTTATCATTTATTTATCTACTGGTCTAATCTTGAAAAGAACAGCGGAAATCTTCAGATGCCAAAAGCAAAGAAGAAACTCAAAGTCTGAGAAGTAAGTAGTAAGCATATGAACCTACACTGGGGCAGTTTTGGGGCTATCAGGCTCAGTTAAATAACCAAATGCCACGGAATGAAATTTTATCTGCCGTGAAGGGTCTTTGGCAACCCACCTGGAGGGCATGGCAATGGGCATGTGCAAGGGAAAAGAATAGAAATAATGCCTTTTCATAACGTCAGGACTTTGGAATATATGCCTTCTCCATGAAAGGAGATAAAAGAGATCATCCCTGCTGGACCAAGAAAGGCACTTGGGGTATATGAGGTGTTGAAACAATAAGGCTGCTCAACACAAGTATCAAGGGTCAATTTTACATTACTCATAAGGCATTTGGTGTAAGACCCCAGATTTATGAAATTAACAGACATCAGATCATGATGAATAATACCCCTAACATAGTACAAAACATAACAATCATTTACGAATGCTGTGGATGTGGATTTTACTATTGGCCTTCCTCAATATGTGAACTGTGAACTTCCAGATGTTCAAGCTGGTTTTAGAAAAGGCAGAGGAACTAGAGATCAAATTGCCAACATCTGCTGGATCATCGAAAAAGCAAGAGAGTTCCAGAAGAAATCTATTTCTGCTTTAGTGACTATGCCAAAGTCTTTGACTGTGTGGATCACAATAAACTGTGGGAAATTCTGAAAGAGATGGGAATACCAGACCATCTGACCTGCCTCTTGAGAAACCTGTATGCAGATCAGGAAGCAACAGTTAGAACTGGACATGGAACAGTCTGGTTCCAAATAGGAAAAGGAGTACATCAAGGCTGTATATTGTCACCCTGCTTATTTAACTTATCTGCAGAGTACATCATGAGAAACGCTGGGCTGGAAGAAGCACAAGCTGGAATCAGGATTGCCAGGAGAAATATCAATAACCTCAGACATGCAGATGACACCACCCTTATGGCAGAAAGTGAAGAAGAACTAAAGTGCCTCTTGATGAAAGTGAAAGAGGAGAGTGGAAAAGTTGGCTTAAAGCTCAACATTCAGAAAACGAAGATCATGGCATCTGGTCCCATCACTTCATGGCAAATAGATGGGGAAACAGTGGAAACAGTGTCAGACTTTTATTTTTCTGGGCTCCAAAATCACTGCAGATGGTGAATGCAGCCATGAAATGAAAAGATGCTTACTCCTTGGAAGGAAAGTTATGACCATCCTAGACAGCATATTAAAAAGCAGAGACATTACTTTGCCAACAAAGGTCCGTCTGGTCAAGGCTATGGTTTTTCCAGTGGTTATGTATGGATGTGAGAGTTGGACTACAAAGGGAGCTGAGTACAGAAGAATTGGTGCTTTTGAACTGTGGTGTTGGAGAAGACTCTTGAGAGTCCCTTGGACTGCAAGGAGATGAAACCAGTCTATCCTAAAGGAAATCAGTCCTGGGTGTTCATTGGAAGGACTGATGTTGAAGCTGAAACTCCAATACTTTGGCCACCTGATGTGAAGAGCTGACTCATTGGAAAAGACCCTGATGCTGGGAAAGAATGAGGGCAGGAGGAGAAGGAGGTGACAGAGGATGAGATGGTTGGATGGCATCACTGACTCAATGGACATGGGTTTGGGTGGATTCCAGGAGTTGGTGATGGACAAGGAGGCCTGGTGTGCTGCAGTTCATGGGGTTGCAAAGAGTCGGACATGACTGAGCAACTGAACTGAACTGAACTGATAGGCCTTTCTTGGAAAACACAACTGTGTGTAATAAGAATTGACCTTGTTAACAGTTTGGAAGACTCAGAAAATATAAATAAGGAGGAAAATGTAGGGTATCACAAACAATGAACAGATTATTATGAAAAATGAAGAGACAAAATTAAAAAAAATAACTTCGAGAAGTGAAAAAAGGTCATTGAAATGACATCAAGGAATGTGTTGATTAGTGTATTTCACATAGCTGAGTGGAAAAATTAGTGATTTGGAAAATGGACCTCAAAAACTAGACTTCAGTACACAGATAAAGAAATGGCACATATGAGATTTCAAATGACATGGGAGCTAGAATTTAAATAACCAAAATTGGAGTTCCAAAAGGAGAGCAAAGAGAAAATGTAAAGACAGTATTCTTAACTATGGCAAGTAACTTTACAAAATTAATGAAAAACATAAATAATAATGTTGATGATGCTTTTTAAATTTATATGATTGACAAAACAATTGTATATGTAGATTCATATTAATAAAAAGTCCAAACAAACAAACAAAATCTTATAAGCAACTCCTACACTCCTCACTCCTCATCCAAAAGTGTACATTACAAAACATGAGTAAGGAAATATAAGGAAGGAAAATTGTAGACAAATGTCATTTATTATCATAGATTAAAAAAATAAATTATGAGCAATCAAACGTAACCACTGAAACCTTTACCCAATGAATTAAAGAATAGTTTAATCTCTATTAATATAATTCATTGAAGAGATAATACTGAGTAAAAAAAGAAGCAGAATGCTAAGTTAAAAAAATGTAGAAAAGAAATGCATGAAGAGGTCAATTCCAGCTCATGATACAAATTCTTAGCAGTATGAAAAAAACCTATTTTCCTTAATCTTACAAAATATATCTTCCAAATACATTAAAGGAACCACATACTTAATAGTGAGAGGTAGGAAGCACTTTCTTTAAAGTTGGAGCTAGGATGAGGACACTTGTTTTTACTTCTATCATTAAATATTGTATTAGAGAATGCAAAAGTGCAATAAGACAAGAAAATAAAGTGCAGTGAAACAAGAAAATAAGGCAACAAAGAAAAAAGTGAAAGTATAAGAACTGAAAAGTATGAAACAAGATCATAGTTGTTTCAAATGACAAAATTATGCATAAGTAAAATTAACCTAAGAAAGTATTTGACTCAGTACTAATAAAAGTGTTCAGGAAATTTTCTAAATTAAGTCTCAAAATAGAAATTTCAGTACACACCTTTCCCAGGTACTAATAATGATTAGAGAATATAACGATCTCATTCTCAATAGTAACAAAAATATATAAGATTCTCAGGAATAGATGCAAAAAACGCAAAATTTTACAGAAAGTATTCTCAAAATGAGAACTAAATGAAGGACATGCACATATATGTGTATATATAGAGACACACACAGGTGTGGGCACACACATGTACATAGAGATACAGTAATCATGGATAGATGGCAAGAATCAATATTATAAAGAAGTCAGATCCACTGGGTTTAATCTAAAAACTTTATTCACTGCCAGTCAAAGTTCTAGCAGATTTGTATTTTTGGAGAATTTTGCCAGCTTATTATAATATTTACATAGGAAAGCAATTGGCCAAAATAAATTTTTAAAATGCAATTTAAGGAGAAATGAAATGGAAGAACTCCTATTATGAAACTTCTATACAGCTAGAATGATTTACACACGTTGATATTGTGTAGTGTCAGACAAATATAAAAGTAGGACAAAATACGGAGCATAGAAACAGACTAATGCATGTAAGAATCTTATTGAATGACAAAGTATCATTACAATTCAATGAGAAATGAATAGCCTATTCATTGAAAGATGTTGGGACAATCGACTATCCATATGGAAGATAATAACACTGTGTCAACATACTGTAAACAAAAACTCCAGATGCATAGAACAAAACATATAAGATTAAATTTTTTTAATTTAGAAAAAGAATAGGATGGTTTAATGACATGAAAGCATGGAAAACTTCCTAAGCAAGCCAAAATCATGAAAACATAAATATTGATAAATTAGATGCCATTCAAACGAATTATGCACTATAAAAGATACCATACTAAAGTTTTATTTTAAGCCACAAATTGTTTATAAATACTAAAAGGTATTTTCAATGCCCATAATTGACACAGCATTAGTTTTTAGGATATATATATATATATGTGTGTGTGTGTGTGTGTGTGTGTGTGTGTATATGTATGTATGTATATATATACATGTATATTATTTCTACAAATCAGTTAGAAAGAGATGATTCAATAAGATATGGGCAATAAAGATGAAAAGATAATTCCCTAAGGAAGAAATCTAAATAACTAAAATAAATATGAAAAGATGCTCTACTTCTAATCAGGAAATTCAAATTAAGATAATCATGAGTCTTCATTTCACACTCATCCAATTGGCAAAATGGAGAACTGTTAATATTAAATATTGGCAAGGATGAAACAGGAATTCTCAAGTGTGGATACATAAGTTGAAAAACCATTCTATTGGTCAGGGTCCCAGCAGGAAATAGATGATACACTTAAAAAAAAGTAACTGAAAACAGTTTCCTAATGAAGGGACTGTTTACAGAGCTGAAACAAAGGGTTAAGAGAAACTGACACTGAAACACACACACAAAAAGATCACATAATAAAAGAGAAACTGACAAAGAATGGTGAAGTACTATTAGGGTTAGTAGCAATAGGAGGCTGTTACTACACTTAGCATAATACCCATCCATATTGTCACAAATGGTAAGATTCCCTTTTTTTATGGCTCAGTAATATTGCATTGTACATACGTGTGTGTGTGTGTGTGTGTGTGTGATATGTTGATCCAATCATTTATTGAGGGGCACTTAGGTTGCTTCCACATCTTGGCTATTGTAAATAATGATGCAATGAATATGAAGTGAAAGTGTTAGTCACTCAGATGTGTTTGACTCTTTGCGACCTCATGGACTGTAGCCTGCCAAGCACCTGTGTCCATGGAATTCTCCAGCCAAGAATGCTGGATTGGGTAACCATTGCCTTCTCCAGGGGATCTTCCTGACCCAGGGATCAAACATGTGTCTCCTGGATTGCAGGAAGATTCTCTACTGTCTGAGCCACCAAGCAATGAATATAGGGGTATATATATCTTTTCAAATTTGTGTTTTTGTTCTATAAGGAAAAATACAAAGAAGTGAAACTTCTGGATTTTATGATAGTTCTAGTTTAATTTGCGATGGGGTGGTGATGGAAGGCATGTCATACCGATTTTCATAGAAGCTGCACCAATTTCTCTGAAAAAGGAAATGACAACCCACTCCAGTACTCTTGCCTGGAAAATTTCATGGACAGAGGAGCCTGACGGGCTGCATACAGTCCATGGTGTACACAACTAAGGGACTGAGTCTTGACTGTGTGGATCACAATAAACTGTGGAAAATTCTGAAAGAGATGGGAATACCAGACCACCTGACCTGCCTCTTAAGAAACCTGTATACAGGTCAGGAAGCAACAGTTAGAACTGGACATGGAACAACAGACTGGTTCCAAATAAGAAAAAGTATGTCAAGGCTGTATATTGTCACCCTGCTTATTTAACTTATATGCAGAGTACATCATGAGAAACGCTGGGCTGGAAGAAGCACAAGCTGGAATCAGGATTGCCAGGAGAAATATCAATAACCTCAGATATGCAGATGACACCACCCTTATGGCAGAAAGTGAAGAAGAACTAAAGTGCCTCTTGATGAAAGTGAAAGAGGAGAGTGAAAAAGTTGGTTTAAAGCTCAACATTCAGAGAACTAAGATCATGGCATCTGGTCCCATCACTTCATGGCAAATAGATGGGGAAACAGTGGCTGACTTAATTTTTTTGGGCTCCAAAATCACTGCAGAGGGTGATTGCAGGTGAAATTAAAAGATGCTTACTCCTTGGAAGGAAAGTTATGACCAACCTAGACAGCATATTAGAAAGCAGAGACATTACTTTGCCAACAAAGGTCAGTCTAGTTAAGGCTATAGTTTTTCCAATAGTCATGTATGGATGTGAGAGTTGGACTGTAAAGAAAGCTGAGTGCTGGAGAATTGATGCTTTTGAACTGTGGGGTTGGAGAAGTCTCTTGAGTCCCTTTGAAGGCAAGGAGATCCAACCAGTCCATCCTAAAGTGGGATCAGTCCTGGGTGTTCATTGGAAGGACTGATGTTGAAGCTGAGACTCCAATACTTTGGCCACCTGATGTGAAGAGCTGACTCATTGGAAAAGACCCTGATGCTGGGAAAGATTGAGGGCAAGAGGAAAAGGGGACAACAGAGGATGAGATGATTGGATGGCATCACGGACTCAGTGGACATGAGTTTGGGTAAACTCCGGGAGTTGGTGATGGACAGGGAGGCCTGGCGTGCTGCAGTCCATGGGGTCACAAAGAGTTGGACACGACTGAGTGACTGAACTGAACTGAGCTGAAGGGACTGAGCATGAACATGCACCCATTTACATTCCCACCAGCAGTGCATGAAGACTCCCTTTCCTGCATAACCTTTGCAAACACATGTTATTTGTTGTCTTTTTGATAAGAGCCATTCTGACAGGTGTAAGATGATACCTCACTGGTTTGATTTGCATTTTCCTGATGATTAGTGATGTTGAGAATCTTTCCATGTGTCTGTTAGTTACCTGTATGTCTTCTTTAAAAAAATGTATATTCAGGTCCCCTGCTCATTTTTTAATCAGGTTCTTTTTCTTTTTTTTTAATGTTGACTTGTATGAGTTCTTCGTAATATTTTGGGTATTAACCCCCTGTTGGACACATCTTTTGCAAGTATCATTTTCTATTCAGTAGGTGTGCTTTTTGATTGGTTGATAGCTCCATCACTATGCAAAAGCTTTTTAGTCTGATATAGTCTCATGGTCTATTCTTGCTTTTGTTTCCCCTTCCCTGAAGAGACAGGCCCCAAAAATATTGCTAAAACTTATGTCAAATAGCTTACTAGCTATGTTTTCTTCTAGGAATTTTATAGTTTTAGTCTTATATTTTAACCATTTAATCCATTTGTAGTTTATTTTTCTTTATGGTGTGAGAAAGTAGTCCCATTTTATTCTTTTGCATGTAACTGTCCAGTTTCCCCCAACAGTGTTAATTGAACAGGCTGTCTTTTCCCCATTATATTGTCTTATCTCTGTTGTCATAGATTAATTGCCCATGTAATTATGAGTTCACTTCTATGTTTTTTTGTTCTGCTGCATTGATCTATAAGTCTGTTTTTATGCCAATAACAAAATGTTTTCATTACTGTTACTTTGTAGTATAGTTTGAATCAGGGACTGTGATACCTCCAGCTTTGTTTTCCTTTTAAGATTGTTTTGGCTCTCTGGAGTCTTTGAATTTGCATACAAATTTTAGAATTATTAGTTCTCATTCTGTCAGAAATACCATTGTTATTTTGATAGGGATTGCACTGGAACTGTATATTGCCCTGGGTAGTGTGGTTATTTTAATAATATAAATTGTTTCAGTCCCTAAACATGGGATATTTTTTATTTGTGTCTACTATCTTCAACTTATTTTATCA